>NW_026863141.1:0-41584 GCF_026571515.1 Ruditapes philippinarum | reverse complement strand
TTTGCAGTATTTTAAATTAAAAACATGTATATGATATGATTGATTTTTTTTTGTTGTTGTTTGCTATTGTTTGTAATACACATATATATGAATGAATGTATGAAATTGTTTAACATTTCTCCTATGTTATTTGTAAGTTACATTGTTTGGATTGGATTTATGTAAAAGAAATATTCATTTCATTCATATTTCTTTTTCTTGAGATTATGTATGCAACATATTACATGTATATAGTTTGTATCTGACCAGTTGGTATTTCCAATATTATCATTGTTCTATTTTTAGAACATAAACTACATGTATGTACTAGAACGTTCTTAACTGTTGTAGAAAACTCATGCATTATATTTAGATAGAAATTTCTGGAATGATCTTTATTGGTGAAGTTGCTAGATTATGATTACTGTAGTAAATGGAAGACTATTCTAGAAACTTCTTAGTTAATATATATAAGGAGACATTTTTCATTACTTTTACCTTTTTAGTCATCAGTGATCTTTAAGTCATCAGTTACCTTTTTAGTCATCAGTGATCTTTTTAAGTCATCAGTTATCTTGGAGTATTATTCAACTTGGAAATTAAGTGATTTATTGGAGCTTGGATTATTTTAAAATAGTTAAAATTATTCTTGTGGATTTTATTGTGGGAATTTATTCTAAAGTGTTCTTGGATTTAACTTGGATTTAACTGTGCTATTCAAAAAGGATCATTCCAGGATCAGATAAGACATTTTAATTTTACAATTTTATTTGGACTTTATTTGTACACAAAATTTGTTATTTTGATTTTCTTTATTAATTTTTCTGTAATAAATTTGTTATATTGTTACAAGTTTGTTGCTGGCTTTTCTTTCTAGTTACGCCTGGCTCGTAACAATTTATGTATACACATATTCATAATTCTTGGCTACTTTTATGCGTAGGCCGCGACTTCTAGTTCGTGAAAGGGAGGAGGGTGGCATGCGCCCTGTACCAATGCATGTAACTGTTATTATATTTTTCAAGCCACATCACTGTATATAAAATGATGTTGGGGTAGTAGTGTATCTATTAGTGCATGGCATTTGTGAAGTATTGCAACTGACGAAATTCTTAAACCCTGATTTTTCTAAATGCTTTATCTAGGAGTCGAACCATTGCCAGTACCTTCAATGTTATGCCGAGGATCTACGTTTTGCTGTGATCGAGTTACGGCGTCAGATAAATGAGGTAATTTATAAATAGAAGATATTCAAGTTTATTTTTTAAAAACAAGATTTATTTTCATCGACTGGTATGAAAATTATCATATTTCACTCATGGGTACTGCCACTCGTTAAATATTTATTTTCATACCACGAGAAAAAAAACCTGTATTAATAGAAAAAAACTTGAATTTTTTGTTTATTATATATTTTTTTCTTTTATTAACCTTATATTATAGGAAGAAGTCCGGCAAGACACCAGTGAAAATACGGAAAATATGTTTCACTGCAGTGAAAAATGAATTTTTACAGTGAAAATACGGAAAATAAAATACGCATTTGATTTCATCAATGTTTCTACATATTTCAAGTATATAATGAGACCTTTATCTTACGTAATGTTAGTTGTAGATTATTAAAAGAGATTATGTAGTTATGTTAAATTGATATATCGCAAGTATTCTTTTAATTGTAGCATATTGTCCTATCAATATAAAGATATTTACTCATAGTGTTATTTCAAGGCAATAAAACCATATTATTCGAATCTTTAACCGGTTGGCAGGACAAAGCGGACAATATGGCTCGATGTTTAACAATGAGTGTGTAAGATGGATTTTTCCTAAATAGAAACAGTCATGTAATATGATATAAATATGGTTGCTGATTTGGAACACTTTTGTGAGTCGCGCTGTCGCTAGCGATAGTAAGACAAAGCGCCAAACAGCGCGGTGTCGTCTTGTCGTTAACGATGCATGCAAAGCGGCGCGTTGTCGTGCGGCGTTTTGTCGCGATGTCACATTTTCGCTCGGCTCAAATCAAATGATTGGCAATTTGTATATATATCATATAAGTCAAGCAACAGGACGACAACAAGCCGCACGACAACGCGCCGTTTAGTGTGATTCACTAGCGACGGGACGACAGTACGACAACGCGTGGTCTGGCGTGTTTTGCTAGCGACAAGCGGTCAAGACAAAAAGGCGATAATATGGTGGCTGATTTGAAACGCTTTTGTGCGTCGTGTTTCGCTAGCGACAACAGGACAAGGCGCCAAACAGTGCGTTGTCGGACTTTCGTCTTGTCGCCCTGTGCTAACGATGAACGCCAAACGGCGCATTGTCGTGCGGCTTGTTATCGCGATGTCACATTTTTGCTCGGTTTTACTAGAATGATTGGTTTCTAAGCCAACCGACAGGGCGACATCGTGACAACGTGCTGCACGACAACGCGCCGTTTGGCGTGCTTTGCTTGAAACAGGACGACAAGACGACAGCGCGACAACGTACCGTACCGTTTGGCGCTTTGTCGTGTTATCGCTAGCGACAAGACGAAAAGGCGATAACGATATAGGTTGCGTTATCGCTATCGACAACACATCGCGCAATGTACCAAATCAGCCACCATACGATAACGATATAGGTTGTGTTGTCGCGATCGACAACGCAACGCGCAAAGTGTACCAAATCAGCCACCATATATAAAATATGTTTCCAAATTTATTAGTTGTTCCAATATACAACGATTTTTTTCCATCTGATATCTATCATTTAAGTATGAAGCCGACTTGGAAAATGAAAGAGCCGACAGGGCTAGATTGTCAGCGCAGTTGGTAACAAGTGACACTACGATTGCCAATCTAAACAAAGCTGTTGATGATTTAACTGAAAAGAATTCTTCTTTAATGGTATTTTAGCGTTTTATACATAGTAATCACTAAATATCGTCAGATTGCAGAAGAATTATTTATGACGAAGCGCTTCTTATTTCCAGTGTAAAGCCTTTAATATGATTTAAGTTAGAATATCACAAAAATGTTTGCCTGCTCTAAGGAGACAAAAAATGACATTCATTTATCAGGCATGAGCATATGAAAAAAATCACGTAGTTTGCTGTATAAAATAATTATATTACTGTGCGTTTGAAAGGTCTCTTTTCTTTGGATGGTTATAATGTTACATTAATTAACTATATACTGCTGTCAACGTTTTTCTATAAATACAGGGACGTATTTTCATCGAGTGCTATGAAATGAAATATTTTATGAGTGGCGGTAGCCATGTGTGAAATATGATAATTTTCATATCACAAGAACGAACCAAGCATTTGCATTAGAGGCTATTGCATTTTTACATGCAGGTAATACGCCACTGCGTTGTAATTGAAGCCGGCATATTTGTTGGTATTATCAAAGCAAAAATCCCATATAATAATTACTCTAAAAAAGCTATTTCATTTTGCCGAATATTTTTGTTTTTACCCAGGCGCAAAATGAAGACCTGGAGAAAATTGCACACGATTTGACGCAATCATATGTTGTCCAAATAGTCTATAGAGGTGCGATATGTATTGCAGGATTTTGCAAATGTTTCTACAGGCTATTTCAGGTGTGTATTACCAAGAAAAACGGTTTTTACTTTAAGGTTAAATGTCCAAAGGTTCTATTTTTCTGAATTTTTGCGTTACTTATACACAAACTATTACGTGGTAATTTTTTTTTTCAAAAAAGGGCGAATATAAAATAATGTGTATTTGTTTCGCATCTGAAGTAAATTTTGTAATGTCCATGGTACGTAAGTAACTTATTATTAAAATAAAGAGAACAGGTTAATAAATTTTCACTCGTACATGTATATTTTTACAGACAAGTATCGGCTGGATGATCAGAGGGACGGATAGGAAAGGAATAAAAACCAATTAGCCGCATGTTGATATGAATATGTTAGACACTGACATGGTACATGTGTACCTTCTCAAGTATATACATGTATATTTACTGTTATAATTATATTTTAATAAAGTTTAATCAGGACACACGCCGAGTATCTTGCCGTCTTGTCTGGTGTTAATAGAGACTAACTTTTTTTCGAATGAACTTTAAAAATCCTAAGCAGACGGCTTTTTAGGAGAGATCAAGTTTCTCAGCATGCAAAGCGTTTAAGAAAAGTAAAGTATATCCTGACCAAAGGGGATATAGTGTTTTAATACAGATACATTGGCGCAGTTATATGAATGACCAGAATCTTCGTATGTACAGATAATGAATGTATTAGTTATTTTTCATTTATTTTTTCCTATAACTTTGTAATCAAAGAATGGATTGACTTCATATAAAAAACAACATTCTTGAGGACAAGACCCTTACGTATATCAGACTCAAGTTGACCTTGACTCATGTATGACTCATGTATAAAATTATTGAATTTTCACTGTTATTGCTTTGATTGACTGTACCTTTGTAATTAATCTATATGTATAGAGTTTTCGCTTACTTCGACAAAACAACCTTCTGAAAAAGAAAATGTTGATCTGACCTTGAAATGTACCTTTAAATAACCTTGACCATCATGTCAAACAATTGAAATTTGGTTTAGTTGTCATAATTTTGTTATAAATGGACGGATTTGATCATGAGTGGACAAGAAATTATCTGTGACGAAATGGACATGTTGCAAAGTATAGATATGACCTTGACCTTTAAATGACCTTGACAGTCATATGACAGTCAAATGATCGAATTTTGCTTATGTTTTCTTAACTTTGTCATTTTGTTTATGGAAATGATCTATATTTGGGCAAAATAAAGAATGTTACTGATAGACTTATAAAATTGTCAAGAAGTTTTAAATTTGTTTAACCTTTTACTTGTTTGCTTCACAAAAAGTAAAAATTTTGACCGTTACCCTTACCCGGCGGTGGCTCTTCAAGACGTACATGTACAGTTATAAAAAGAAGGAGTTATTAAAATATCTAATAACTAAAATGAATCGGGACATATATTCATGTAGAATTTAAACACCACACAAAGCTGACTTTGCCATTAGAATAAATCTTTGATTCTAATAAATCAGCTATAGAATTGTCAGCAAACAGATTTAACAGTACTGCTAGACCTGTTCGCTGAAGCCAATTCCGTATCGAAAGTAAACAAGAACTAAGATATATGTATGTCATGCTGTAATTCAATAAATTTGCGTTATCTGTACTTTTAGCTTTGTTTCAATACAGAAAAACATTGTTAACACTCTAGCGCTCACATTTTTGCCTCAATCAAACTTGGTCAGGATGCTTGTCTAGGTATAACCTCCGATGAGTTCGAACTTGAGTCATCTCGAATGAAAAACTTAGTCACAGGAGCTAAAAACAATAAAACCTTGTTAACACTCTAGTGGTCACATTTTTGACTCATTTATCATCAAACTTGGTCAGGATGCTTGTCTAGGTAAATGCTCGAATGAGTTCAAACATGGGTCATCCCGGATGAAAAAATTAGGTTACAGGAGCTAAAAATAGAAAAATCTTGTTAACACTTTAGTGATTACTGTTTTGATCCAAATATCCAGAAAATTTGTCTGAAAGTTTGTTTTGATGATTTCTAGGTCATGTTTGAATATGGGTCACCTGGGGTCAAAAACCAGGTCACACCGCCCAAATATGAAATAACCTTGTTAACATTCTAGTGGTCACATTTTTGACTCAATTTTCATCAAACTTTGTTAGGATGCTTGTTTAGGTTATTGCTCGGATGAG
Organism: Ruditapes philippinarum; assembly: GCF_026571515.1. Taxonomy (NCBI): domain Eukaryota; kingdom Metazoa; phylum Mollusca; class Bivalvia; order Venerida; family Veneridae; genus Ruditapes; species Ruditapes philippinarum. The sequence goes on along the minus strand of NW_026863141.1, from coordinate 35,871 downwards.
TTCGAACATGGGTCATCTCGGATGAAAACTACGTCACAGGAGCTAAAAATAGAAAAATCTTGTTAACACTCTAGTGGCTACTGTTTTGATCCAAATATCCTGTAAATTGGTCTGAAAGTTTGTTTTGATGATTTTTAGGTCAAGTTCGAATATGGGTCACCTTGGTTTAAAAACTAGGTCACACTGCTCAAATATGGATAATCCTTGTTAACACTCTAGTGGTAACATATTTGACTCGCCTGTCATGAAACTCGGTCAGAATACTTGTGTACGTAATTGCTCGATGATTTCGTTGGGTCAGGTGAACGATCTAGGGCACATTCCCTCTCCAAGGAGTTATAGGGTATGTTTTGTCCCAAAGCAACTCAAATACATCTTTAAGAGCTATAAGGGCGACATGTTTTTCAATTAAGCATAACCTGTGGTATTTGAACACTTTGTCCTCCATTTCTGGTATTTGTGTTCTCTGAAATATAATAAGATATTATTAATATGCTAACAGAAAGCGTTCGGTCAGTTATTAATATGAGCTATGCTGTTACGTTTATTACCAATTAAGCATCGTCTGAAAGAGGTCCAAAGTGCATTTATGTTGTTTTTTTTTAATTGTTTTTCATTATAAAGGAAATCCGCTGAGGTAAAAAAACATAAAACATAAAATTTGAAACTCTTTCATAGATCAACTTTTGTCAACTGTTATACAAATATCATAATCTTAATCCATTTAACAAATTAATATTGACCTTTCTAAAAAATTAAAAAGAGGCATAATGTGAATTCAAAGAAGAAAGATATGCAATAATAATTAAGAAATATACACAGAAATATATTGCAAAATCATATTTTTGTGCCATTCTAATCCTGTTTTTTTTTCTTTTCTTTTTTTTCAGTTTCGGGCGCCCAGTTAAAGGGTAACCCCATTTATTTTCCCCGTCATTGGCATAATAGGGGTCGAGGAGCATCGTCCTATCAGCCTTACAATAATACAAGTATATATATTTGATTTCTTACAAAATAAGAAGCAGTATAGATAACGTACAAAATATACAATTCGCAAAGGTATCATTTACTTGTCCGAAAAACGAAAAATGACAAGGTTGAAAAGCGAGTTAACTCTTTATGAATTAAATCTATAATTTCAATTTAGTTACGTCCTATACATTAAAGGTAATATTCATACATATTACAAATATTTTAAAAATTCTGTCACTGAATCGTCTTTATTTCTACATTTGTATTCAAATTGGTATTTTATATCATTGAACAAAGTTCCTAACAAAATAGGTATTGGTTGATATGAATAATTATGCTTACAATTGTTAAGATATTTCCAAATTGCCCATTTGGTTTCGAATATAACGGTATTGATCAATTTATCATTAATTGCGCGTTCAAAAGATCCAAAAAGTGCAGTAGATTGGAAATTTGAAAAAATCCTGATTTAAGTAAAGGGAATGGTAATGGATTTTCAATTATGGGTCACTTAGAAATAAGACAGTATCATTATTTTTGAAATACATGTATAATTATTTTGGTATAGTTTTTACAACCCTGTTAAATCTACAATATATCAAAGAACTACGAAGCCTGATATATAAGTTGAGAGCCTTATTTGAAAAGTTTTTACTGTTTGCAAGCATAGGAGCTGTGGAAAAACAAGGAAGCAAGTCGAGTCTTGTGCAGAAAGTCTAGAAATGCAGAAAGTCTAGAAAATACAGTGTGCTTGGTAACCGCGAAAAGTAAAGAAAACAACGAAGAAACTCCTGGAATTGCAGCAAGTCTGGTTACTCCGAAAGTCTAAAAAGTCTAAAAAATGCAGCGAATCTGAGAATCGCACCAAGTCTTGGCAATGCAGCAAGTTTGTGATTCCTAAACGTGTTGCATATTCTAACTTCATTCCTTAGATTTCCTGCATTTTCTAGATTTGCTGTGATAGCGAGACTTGCTACAGTTTCTAGACGTGTTTTGCATTTCATAAATGTAAAATATGCAACATGTTTAGGAATCACAGCAAGTCTAGTAAATGCATAGTCTTGAAAATGCCACAAGTCTAGGAATGGCGGAAAGTCTATGAAGGGTGCAATTCTAGGAAAAACAGCAAGTGCAGGAATTGGAGCAGGTCAAGAACTCGAAGAAAGGCTACGAAGCTCTGCAAGTCTAGCAATTTTCAGCAAGTATAATATGTCTAGGAAGCAAAGCGAAACCCGAACATTGTAACTAAGCCAAGACCCTTCTGCAAGACTATGAAGTCAAAACAGTATATGAAGCTCTTTAAATCTTATAAATGTAACAAGTTTAGCAAACCAAGGAAGTGAATTAAACTTAACAACATCAGTCTTGTAAGCACAGCAAGCCTTACTATCACAGCAAATCTAAGATTCGCAGCAACTCTATGAAGAGCAGCAAATCTTGGAAACGCACAAATAATGAAACACATCAAGTTTGGGATTCACCTTAGTCTTAAAATGTGCAGCAAGTGTATGAAGCGGGTCTCTGGATTGTCGATCCATTATCACTACACTAAAACGGCCGCTGAGTTTTATTCGTGCTATTTGGCCTTATTACATACTTATAACTGAACTATTGAGAAATATCGATGAAATAAAATGCATGTGTGGGCAGATTCTTTGGAAACAATATGCAGTTAACGTAGACTCGGTTTGATTGATCCAGTTCATGAGATAAATTTAAAAGTAAAACGTCTCTCACGTCCCCTAACAATATTACAAAATCTGGAAGAACGGTGATTTTAATCTATCGGAAGCATTAATCACAATAAAATAACATGAAAATTGCAGACTCGGTTGAATTACAACTAATTGCAATTTTAACACTAAATTGGAGTATCTGGCAACATATTACAGCTGCCACACGGCACTGTTTCCTTTTAATAAATTATCAGTTCAATTAAAGCTAACTGTTAGCAAATATAAAGCTTTTTAACTGGATATGTTCAATTGTCGTATTTATCTATTAAATCTTTCTTAAGAAATACAAATTTAAATGTATCTATTTCTAATAATGCTCATTATAATGTGATCAAAATTAAAGAATGTTTTACCTGATATAATATTGAACTAGATGCCATAGTTTAATTAATAACAGAACTTAAATATTGTACACCAAAAACGAATTCTTTACTTTCGATACACTTTAAACAAGTAAACACGACCGTCGCTTATTTTGTATCACACCGCTGTAGTATACAATCAATCTAGGTATAGTTTGTAGTTGCTTAGCTAGTAATTGACATATAAAATAATATGCGTTAAGGTCGCATGTTTTCAATGCTACATGTATAAGAGTCACCAATTTATTCTGGTTTCAATGTGTACTCTAATCATTTATTATTAAAATGGCTTCAATGCAATTGCATAAATTTCTGTAAATTAAATACATGTTACTTGATATTATTTAAATTGGTCAAGTATGGTGACTGATTTGTGCCTTGCCGGGCGAAATTGTGACATTGTCGTATTTTTCGCCTGACGGCCCAAGGATCAAAAATACGAAGCTAAGTCGTGGCCACGAGATACTTTGTCGTCGCCACGAGTTAGCTATGTCGTGGCCACGAGATACTTAGTCGTGGCCACGAGATAGCTAAGTCGTGGCCACGAGATAAATAACCAATCAGATTACACCATTTATATGAATTTGCCTAAATAACTGGACATGCGCTATAGTACAAGGATGCCCCTACTTCACCAGCCAGTGAAAGTGTCATTTATACAACTTATTGACTGGTCAATAATTTTACAATTAGCGTCACAGTGACCCTGATTTTTGACCCAATGACCTCGAAATTATTAGATGTCATCTACTGATCAGGTGCAATATGATCTTTCTGGGTTATATAAACCATGGCTTATCCCTTCAAAATTATTCATCAGACAAGGATTTTATCTTATATGCTATCTTCTGTCCATGGGCAATGTCAAGGACTTATTCCTTCTCATGTAATCGTATAAACAAGGTTAACAGGCCGTAGTACGTACAAATTGATCGATTCGATCACAAAATTGGAGCTAATGTCAAAATTAATGTCTGATGGGCCTTGGTATTGACTTTCTAATATGTTCAAAGTGAATTTCTTCAGTATTTTCAAAGATTAGTGTTGCATGTAAAAATAAGTTGTTAAGCTTAAAAAATTATAATAATATATATAGTGTATTCTGATTGGTTAATTATCTCGTGGCCACGACTTAGCTATCTCGTTCGGAGACCACGACTTAGTAACTCGTGACCACGACATATAGTATCTCGTAGCCACGACTTAGCTATTTCTCGGCCACGGCTAAGTAACTCGAGATAAATAAAAATACACACATGTCACCTTTGTGCCACCATTGGGGCAAGGCTAATAACTTAATTATCTTGGCCATTTAAAACTTATCAACCGTGCAATATAACTAGATTAACTTTGTTGAAAATGACAAATGTAAGTTTAGACAGACATGGCTATAAAAGTACAACGGCGCTTTTATGGTCATTGAGCAGGAAAATTTACGTTCATTGCTTAGTACTTGTTGATTATAGGAACGGATTCAAGAGTGTTTCAATAAGCTTATAGCTTCCAAAATAATCGAACTAAAATAAATTTGTATAACAAAAAAAAATGCTTAGAGATTGAGAGTATATGATATATTCTAACACGAGTCACACGACCAAAAGCATGTGTTATTATGCATTGATGTTCTATATTTAGATATGTGACGTAACCACTATAAATTCCGACTCGCTGAAAATAAGTACGGGCGCAATTTTGCTTCATATCTGGTACGGCAGCTTATTCGTTGATGTCGTGTTAGAATCGAAATAATATATCCCAATCGGTGACTTTATCGCTTGGTAACATCGTTGTTTGTCTTTCGGATGCGCATCATTATATCACTCGGAGCTACGTCCTCGTGATATAATTCGTCGTACAGCGATGTTGTTGAGCGATAAAATCACAGTTTGGGATATATTATATTATTCCCTGAAGACCGCAGGATATTGGTACGCGTTTAACTTTTGAGGCATGGAGTCGCACGTGACCTGTTTTCGATACATGGAGGAGCATGTGATCTGTAAACCGTACATGATTAGTTAATTGACCTTTTCGAAAACGATTTACCTCTAAGGAATTAGTCCGAATTACATTTAATTTACAACAAAAAAAAAATATTACGTGATATTTCTAATTTTCTATAATTATTTTACCGTTTAAGGTGGAAAAACTTGAATGATGTGTATGAAAATAATCAATGTTTCTTTAATATCTATCTCAAATTATTACAAACAATAAATTGTTTATACTGAAAATTTACAAAATTAAAATATTCGTAGTGGCATCTGCCATACTAAATCGTGCGTAAACTTTTGTGTTTACTTTAATTTTATTTGCTCGGAATTATTCAGAAAATGGTATTTAATCATTTTCTTAAAAAGAAATAATTGTTTTATGTTCAACCTTCTCCGGTCTCATGTCTTCAACGGTCACCAGTTTCCAAAGACCTTCTTCTATAATATTGATCGATTATTGTCAACTATATTCCTGATACAAACGTTTATTTACCCCCCCCCCCCAAACAATGTTGAAAATAGTTAAATGAAATATCTTTATATCATTAAAAATGTTCCCTGCAGGAAACTATTTGACTTGTTTCTTAACTAAACCCTTACAGTGTTGATACTAAAGGGATATCCTCATGATTAAAATGAATTCACGTTGACATTTTAGAATAAATGAATAAATAAATAAATTAATTAATTAATTAATAAATGAGCATTATCAGTTTATTCGGAATGAAAAATTATTCTTTGTTATTTAAATTTTATTTTTTTTACTTCAATTATTTAAATTTTAATGTAACAATGACGATAATATTTGTTCCAACCTTTTGATATGTTCATATAAGATTATTCTTCTTAACATCGGTATAATAGTTTGTGTAAACATCATGTACTCAAACATAACATATATTAAGGTTGTTAACATCGGTATAATAGTTTGTGTAAACATCTTGTACTCGAACATAATAAATATTTGCCTGATGGATTTAAAATCAAAGTTACACGTTTTAATATATTGTTTATTTTGCTTTTCAACCTTTAACATTAGAACATTATTCATATCGTGACACACTTCTCTCAAATGACTTAAATATTAAATGGATTTTTTTTTCGTTTAAGTGAAGTATGGTTATAGTTACGAGCATATATAATAACAGTGGCTGGGATATAATATGCTTATAATAATGTCGCGGCCGACAGGCCGAGACGATATTTTGTCTGCAAAAACCTCCCTATATGTTGCCCCAGCCAGTGTTATGCCCCCTTAACTAATAAGATTCATAATCATATTTTAACTGTTTTATTGCAATTTCATAATTTTCTGTACGAAATCTGCTGTGGTCAGAGTATCATTTTTACAATAGGTTTAGCTCTTAGATTTGGTTTGCTATTGCTAATCATGGTCATGCAACTGCATAGTTAGGTAAAGAAGCAGACGTTTGTTTTGGTTGAGTCTATTATGTTTTGTTTAGGGGGTGAGTTGTCATACACAAATTTACAATTTATATGCATTTATTTTTTCCAATGATTGTTATTATCTTAAATGCTTCTGGGATTGTTGTTTTATCAATTCATTTGTAAATAAGATTGTTATATGTCTATTTACGGAATAAATTTAATGAACACGAAATAAGTTCACACCTACATGTGTATTGATAACGTAATGAAAACACATCAATATAATTACAATCAGGCAGAGAAAAAGTGTGCAAAGAGAAAATCGAATCTTTATGTAGCAAGCAAACTTTTAATTGCAAGTATTTTTTTATATCTTTTCGGCAGGATAAACTGTCCGAGGAGGGCCAGGCATTATTTTCGTATCGTAAAATGGCTGCCATTTACAGTATCAAGTGATTATCCCAAGCACCATCGCGACTTAGCGCGGGAATTATAAATATAGCTAAACTCGGCCCGTCGCAAAGATGGAAAATACCTTTTTCATATTTTATTGTAATAAATATTTACAAACTGTGTCTTCCGTTCTTTTTATCAATATATAACCAATAATGATGTAAATATGAATAGATAATCATATCTCAAAATCTGTGACTATGATTTACAATGAAATGCTACCTTAAGTGTATTAAAAAGGTTTTTAATTTCCTGTAATTTTATTTTATGATTATGCTTCAAAGCAGTCAATTGACCGTGCATTTTCTTTTCATATTTTGATTTCCTTGAAATCATTTATCTCATCTGAAGGCATGCAACTTTAATATGATGATACATTAATTACATTCCATGAAAATGTTTATAGATATAAAACATCTCATGACATGTTTGTTCATTTTACATTACACCTTAAATGCAACAAACATAAAAAGTCTTCACAAAAAGTAGTGTGCAATCGTACCTATATTACATACGAATGTATGTAATAATTTTCTTGTTATATTGTTTGATTTTATTAACCTGTCAATTCCATACTGATTATACGGTCAATGCACAGAATATATTTATATTCGATAAATGTTCGGTAAATTCCGTGAGAGGTACGCAGTAAGATGTGATTAAACTCATCTAGTTTCTAAGATTTAGTTACACTGACCGTTATATCGCAATAGGGTGAACTACGGGTATAGTTTATCTGAATAGTTTATCTGAATGTCCAACGTGTTGTAAGATCGAGTAGGTCCAGGTTTTTTTCTTATTCATAACTATTTTCACTTTTTTTGAAGTTATGGTTGTTCCGTTTTTAATATGTTTTGCCGTTTTTAAAATGTTTTGCACTTTTTTGTAAATACTATACGTTTGTATATAACATTGTTTAAGAATTAATACTGAAAATTCATTCGGATTAAAATCAATAAATGTAATGTCAGTGCCGTAAATACAATACAAAATGTGACAATTCAGTGTTTTTTAGTTGTTTCATATCCGTGTAGACAATTTTGCAAGCGCTTGGCCATTTTCATTAAAATAAACTTAAAAATAAGTTAAAGAATAAGTCTAAAAAGAAGGGATCGAACCTTGGACCTCTCATGCAATAGGTAATCACTTAACCGACTGCACTATTGCGGATGTTACGAGAACCCTTATTGAGCTAGTGGGAGTTTTTCAAACGTTAGTTATATGTACCCCATATTAATTCTCGTAAAATAAACGGACACAACCGAAGTGGGATCGAATATTTAAATGAGTGCTATAATGTATTCACAATTGACAGGTCAATAAAACCAGACTATAACAGAAATCAGCAAAAAATTACTATGTTTAGTGCTTTTACCCCACAGGCGTTTGTAACATTTGCCATGCCATCATAAATTAAATGACCGCCTCCGTGGTCGAGGGGTTAGAGTCGATGACTTCTAATCCAGTTACCTCTCTGGCGTGGGTTCGATCCCCGGGAGATGCTTTGGTAGTTTAGCGCGGACGAAGGTAGTCTAGTACTGGTGTAACTCTCCAGGAACGATGGTTAGGTAACTACCCGCCTATATGACTAAAATACTGTTGAAAAAGGCGTAAAATGAAACAAACAAACAAACATCATAAATTAATCACCCCTTGATCATCAAAATAATCCAGCTCCCGTTTACTATATAAAATATATGCAAGGTATATAACTCGCCGTAGTGTATTCCACCGACACCGTCTACATTTTGCTCTCCCATTTCTTTTTTAAACAACAATAGATAACTTGTATGTTAACCGTAGATAAAATACCGCACTATACCAGCTATGTTTTTTGCTGCTGGGAATGTATGGTATCCCGCATTCCAACCTCTGTAAAAACTACACTGATGTATACAAGGTTCAAAACAGAAACTCAACTAATATATTAGCTGATATTTTTTTATGTATGAAACAATAAAAAAATACTGTTATATATTGATACAGTTTTCAAATCCTTATTTTTTGAAGTTTACTGTTATAATGGGCTATACGAGCCATGCTTTTATATAATTTGTTTACAGTATACATGTTGTTTATGTACGAAATCAATGACACACGGAAATGTGAAAAGTTGATAATAATACACGTACATTTTTGCAATTATATTTTGTTTTATCCATTTTTTACCTAATAGCATAGATCGTTATATACGATCGTATTTTCATGTTTTTATGTATATTTGTGTCATCACTATTTGCCATATTCATTAGGATGCTCCTTAGAAATGCAATGAACTTTTCCCACATGTAGATTACTCATCATTCTGGGAGTAGCAGCAGAAAAACACAACAAATTCATATTTAGTTGACAGCTTGTACATGTACAGTAGATGTACCAATTTACATGTTATAACAAACAGGATATTTAATCAGATACATAGAAAGCTATCCTCGTAACCGACGATGTAAATGTTTCAATTTCTTTTGCAAAAGTTTATGATACGTAGATAAAGGCGAAACTTGAGGTGTTTTGCTAACTTCATCGGATGTGAAGATATCAGGTAAACACGAGGTAAACCATTTTTTGTTAATTTATGCTAATGCACATCAATTTATATGCAATGAATATCTTTTATGTCAGATTTGAATGAAAACTTTTGCTGTTATATATCCGTCGATACAGTACAATTACCTATTGCTTGTTTAACAATAAGCTTATTTGTATATACATTGTTCAAATAACTACAAATTAATCAAAGTAATACTTTTTTCTCATTAAAATTATAATTTCAAAATCTATTTCATTGGTTATACATTAAATTTGTCTTTCAACCTTACATTCGACTTAAAAGATTGCTTGTAAAATACATCATTTTTCATGTTCATCGGGTCAATATAAGAGATTGTTTTCTAAAAAAATCATTATTTTTAATGGGTAAAGTGTAGAGCCCATTCATCCTAGTGAGTGGCCCATGCCCGAGAACCTTTTTTTAAGAAAATCAGAATTTTTTCATTAATTAAAGTGTAACCGAGTGTAACGCAGGGATATCATATGTTCACATGATAAACGTTAGACTGTAAAGCGTAATCTATGTTTCCCCATAGTATGTTTACCTGAACTTTTTTTTACTCATCTACATACATTATCTACAACTTTCGTTTTCTATTTTGATACTCAGAATTGGCTTCTATAAATAGAAATCCGAAGGATTGAATAATACCGTTTATCTGAATCTAATTAATCAATATGATTTAATATTTCAAATATCAGATATGTCGTTAGCGTTTTACGGCAAAGAAATATAAACAACAAATTATTTGGACAATTTTATGTTTTAAGCGACCAAATGATATAAGCGACATTGCAGCGTTTCGATTACATTAAACAGGTAAGTAGACATACATCCCGGAAATTTTCTTTTATTTTTTATTGCAGTAATCAAAATAAATGAAAGATAAAACAAAATCTGTGATCCATTTTAGATCACCTGAAAAAAGTGTTAGATCGATGGTACTCGTCAGGTAATCCGTTCCGATGCACAAGTAGGTCACAGGAGCTAAAATCGATTTTTAAATGAATTATCTTAATTTTCGTCTCGGATATCACTATACCCACAGCTAACTTATTTTATGTGTGTCTTTTACAAAAGTTATATTTAAGAAATATTCCCTCTTGGGTCAAAATTGCATCTGCATCTGCAAATGCAATTTTGATCCCAGGGAATACAACTGTATTTCAAATATAACTTTTGTTAAAGACACACACATCAAATAACTAAGCTCTGGGTGTTTATTCATTGGAATATTATTGGTTTTAATTACTAATTTTTTTGCGTGATATGCAACTTACTAGATATTTGGCATGCCCTTTAGGATCAAAACAGGTCCAATCCAGAGGCCACTTGCTTCATTTACTTGTATAAGAAGTGGATATAAATCTTGACCTAGAGTAAAATGCCTGTTTGAAATTTTACTAGAGACTACAAGCGCTTCGATAACTGACATTTAAACTGCCTAATGATCCAGTACATATAAATAACTTCCTGGTTCAAAAATAGCATGTTGTAACCGTTATAAAGACTGGTTGTATTATTAGCTTCACGCCCTGTGATTTGCAGTTTTTCAAGCTTTAGCTCAAATGTTGGAGCATTTTATGAACTGTTATTTCACATTGGATAACCTTGAACTACAACTATTAACTCTTAATTTATTTTTGCGAAACATAGGTCACGTCTTATAATATTGCAATAATACTCAATTGATCAACTTTTAAGATTGTTGTGTCCAATTTAATATGTGGACCACTTGAATATTTAAGCATTTAATAAGACAACTTTGACCTTTTATGACTTTTCATATTATGTGACTTTCGTTACTGTAGACATCACATGTAATTCTGTATCATGTATCATGAGCGATTTTTTACCGAGTACATACATGACTATCAGTTTATTAAAGCTGCCATGTTTATAAAAAATGAACGACAAATAAGTTAAAATAAAATTTCGTTCAGGCATTTAGAAATGATTCATTTCATTACATCTATTATCAAAGTTACGAAAAGAGCAATTTCTATGTGTGTTTTTATAACTTTGACTTTCGTAAGAGGTAACTAGGACATCGGTTTCATAAAAACCAAAGTCTATTAATAACACTTTCTATATAATTAAGTGTGCCTGCAAATGTTTATTTAAATTTTGCACTGTCGATTGCATTCTCTCTGTGCGGTGCCCCTCTCATGATAAACTGTTGGACAAACATACATCCTAATACTTCTAAGGAGAACTATTAACACAAAATACACTTTCCATCCATTTTTTCTAAATTTCAAATCAATTGAATACATGGTTGTAGTCGGGATGGAGAACGATCATCTGGTTCTCTGCGAAAGTAAATTTTACCAATAAATCTTAACTAACATGTTTTCTCTATTCCTGCTCTTTTTAAATTGAATGTCACTCTATCATTTGTATGCATATATTATTTGTATTCAAATATCTTAGCCAGTTATTTGATGTAACATTCCTTATTTATACTCTTTTTGCACGAATTCGTGAAACTGATTATATTCGATCTAAGTAAGATATGTATTCAGGGTAGAAATTCAAGTAATCACTGCATATTCAAGGTCATAAAAGGTCAAATATTGTTATTAAACACTTAAGTGTAAAAAAAGAATAAAATGTAAATCATTATTTTATCTTTATTACAGAAAGAATAGTCATGGATGAAGAAGACTTTAATTTCTACAGATTATGGAAGATTGAGAACAATGCTACACTTCCAGCATTAATTGATTTGTTTGAAACACTATGAGAAAAACATATCCTGATATACCCTGGGAAAAAGACGCTGAAAGTGTTAAACAGTTTGAGAAGAAAGATGAAGAACTATTTCAACAAAGCATTAGAGGACACCGCGAAATGTCGAGAAGAGTTACAAATCGAAAACAAAGGCAAAAACTTTTCAGGGACTCCAATTGGTCTAGTTATAAATGGGATGTCAGCAAAGTTGCTCATGCTCTTATTGACTCGAAATTGTTTGACATGACAATGTGCATGACCATGCGAATGAAAGTCAGTGAACAGCCTTTGATGAAAAATTTAAAGGGACATTCCCGTAACCGAGAAATCCCGGCACACTCCCTATACCAGGACCACTACACGCAGCATTATTTTTTAAGAAACAGTAACGCAGTTGAACTTCATCATAATAAGCACTGGAACAAGCAGGTATCAGTGTGGGTCAGTATATTGCTAAAGTAGAGGAGATTGTATTATTTTACTAAACCAGCTGATGGACAGGAGCTGGAGTCGTTAAAAAAAGAATGTGAAAGCCTTAAAATCTTGCAACAGGTAAATAAAGAAAAAGAGAAAAGATATATTCTGCTCGAACAAACAATTACTGATAATGAACGCATTTCGGAGAGAATCGACAATTTATTGCAAGAAAGGGACTCTTTAATGAAACTTCTATCAAATAAACATTCAGTGGAAATCGACGAACTGAAATCTCGCCTTGAAGAAGAATTAAAAGACTGGACAGAGAAATATTCGATAGCTTGTCAGAAACATCAAGCTGATTATGATTATCTAGAACAAGTAACTGACGATCTGAATACATCACATACTTACAAACTTGATGTACTTCAGAAACAAAATAGTTTTCTTAGAGATGTCATTGTAAGTACACATAGCAAGCATAGTAATGAAATGGAAACTCTTCGATCAGAAGTAACCTCATTGAAACATACGATTATTAACATCGACTCTGAAGACTTTGAAAATATCATTTACAAACGAAAAGAAAAAGAAGTCTCAGAGCTACAGTTCTTCCACGATCCTAGGTATTACGTCGCGTTTATAGTCGTTCTTATTGTTTTTGTGATTTATAGTTTTAGTTTGAGCGAACAATAATTATGGGCAGCAATTTACTTTGATTTACTGAAACGTTAAATATCATACAAACGTTTTAAATCAGCCACCAAACCAGAACAAAAGCTTACATACTGATAATGTATTGTTTTGTTCAATTTCGTAGATTATTTGCGCGTTTAAGTAATTGAAGATATTTGTATATATATGATACCTTAATAAGTATACTAGTTTTTATTTGTCTGTACAGTATACTAGATAATATTTGTCGGTACATTTGATACTTACCTCCTGGGCAATATATGATACCTTGATAATTGTTTGTTACAATCCTTGATACTTTACTCTTGAGCTATATACGATCTGATAATATACTAGTTTTAGAATTAAAGACAAAATAACACCTCATGAGCCAAATTGTAAGTTAAGAATTATGTTTTATATTGTTTTATTATGAACGATGCTTAATTCGATCATAATATTTTGTGAATATGCTATTATAAACAATAATAAGTTATTATATGTCCTATGTCCAACCTCCTGTAAATATGTTATGCTCTTCAATATTGGAGGAAATAAAAGTATTTATATAATACATTCGGAACTGCCTCGGCTATTATCTATAAGAACCTCTGTGAAAGTAGTTCTAACACGTGGTTTCAGATGTAAACAGAAACAGAGATAATGTAAAACGAATGTACATAAATTATTTGACATCTAATGTCTGTTCCGGTACTCTTTTGCTTGAAAATATGTCTGACAACAATTTGTAATTAAAATATGCCCACTGATGTTCAATTTTAAACAAATCCGACTAAATGTCAACAGGTTGTTTTTTGTACTTTCGGTTTCTACAACCATAATAATAAATATATATACATATATAATGTATTGTTTGCTTTTTTATCTATGAATTCACTTATTTTAGGTGGACTTTTACTACATATATTTAGAAATAAAATTTCTGTCCAACCCAACTCCAAGCATGTAAGTTTTCTAATTTTGTTAAACATGTTTAAGTTTCTCTAGCCGTAGGTTAGACTGAAATACTGCATCCGTTCTGTGTATTCATACTATTGTGTTCGGTGTCCTTATCCGAAGACCGACGGAAAGGGCCGAGTAGTTGCGATTGGACAAACAAAAGTGATGGTTTTTATACCGTCATAAAGACAAACATACGTGATCGGTTTTTATACCGTCTATATACGACCAACCATTACGTGATGGTTTTTTTATACTGTCATAACCGACACAACATTACGTGTATGGTTTTTATACCCGTCATAAACGACAACAACCTTGGTGATGGATTTTCCTATACCGTTCATGAAGACAAACATACGATGGTTCTTATACCGTCATAACGACAAACATACGTGATGGTTCTTATACCGTCATAACGACAAACATACGTGATGGTTCTTATACCGTCATAACGACAAACATACGTGATGGTTTTTATACTGTCAAAACGACAAACATAGGTGATGGTTCGTGCATTATAGTGGTGGATCCTTAAACATAAGTAAAAGAGGGAACACTAAAATGAAGTGTAAATTTGATTTACTATGATTTACTGTCTTTAATCACCATGCTGCACAGAAGCCAAATGTGATCCCTCATTATCATGACGCAAATAAAGCTTACGGTGACCGTTTATCAGGAGAATGTAAAAGGACGCTGTTTTGAATATTTTATATACTACCGTAATGTCTATATATGGAGAAAAAGTGAGACCTCTTTTGAAAGTTCCAATAATCACCCGAAAAGCTATCATTTATACTTATGGGTAACTTTCTTTTTTTCTGCCATGTTTGCGATATTTACCGGCGCAAACGTCTATATTATCTAATCAGAACATTTCATACCAAAGTTATATTTGTGCAAATCCTTTTATGATAGAAGGCATATTCTTTTACATAGAAAACATATCCTTTTCTCTACAATATCGTATGTTTGCGAAAATACCTTATTTTCGGTATCCATTGATAACAACATATCTGTTTTGACTATTAGATATTTTTTCAATTTTTATTATATAATTTTTAATTGAAAAAATTTAAAATGAACCAGTTTAAATAATATTGAAAAATCACATGCTACATTTTTTTAAATAAACCGTTTTTAAAAAAACAAAAAAATTCTTCAAAAACGTTTTTCCAAACCCAAAATTTCACAGAAAAATTCCCAAGCAGCCCCAAACCAGAAATGTTGGATTTTTTCCAAACCTCAAATTAAAACACGTTGACTTTTGTTTTTCTTAGTTTAGGGGAAAAGAAAGTTAAAAAATTTTTTAAAAAAATGAAAAAAATGTTTTTGGGCCCCTTTATTTTCCCCTTTTAAATTTTTTTTTATTTTTTTTGAAACCCATAGCAACCAGATTTTCTTTGAAAAAGGGTCCACCATCTCAAGGTCATCTATCTACACATATGTACCAAGTTTCATCAATCTAGCATGAGATTATTTTGAGTAAAAAGTATATTATCATATGCTTTAGAAATCCATATTTTTTAATTCGTTAGAAATGGCAAATATATAAATAATGTTTTAAGATACATTAATAGCATGTTTAGTGTAAAACAATTGAAGAAAAAAAGGTTTTAATGTGCAGAAATGTGTCATAAAGGAAGCAAAATGTAAAACAAAGTGGTATTTTTTACTTTGAAACAATAATTACCCCAATTGCCAACAGAGCTAAAGTAGAAAATGATTTTTTTTAAAAATAGGTTCATTTACGTGGCAAATAAGTATTTTTTGGAAACTGTAACAATATACCAAAAATAAAAAAGGTTTTAAACAAATAAAAATTGGTAGCATTTCGGAGGCCTAATAGACCTAATACAGGGTCTCACTTATGCTCCATATATAGGATCCTTTTTGTGCTTATTTTACCGTTAGCATAAGAAACATGTTATTGTTCAATGAGAAGACAATAACTTGTATGATTACACTGCATGTCATGGTTCATTTACATGGCATAAGTACATTTACCGTTATCACAGTCTCCCGTTTAAATCCCGTTTCGATTGTTTTACCGCTTCCGTAACACGCCTGCTACCTCTTTCGGATGTGTACGGTAAATCGCTCTATCGCTACTTCCGTGCTAGTGCATGTCGCTAAAATCAAGTGTCAAGTGTTTTAATTTTTTATATATTTTGTAAACTCTTTTCCAAACATCGAAATTCGTAGAATGCTGTGCCATGTATATTTGATTAAAATTTACAGGAAACGTTAAGTTGTTATATAAGTGTTTGAAATGTAGTTGTGGCGGCGTTTCCCAGTTGTTGAAATGGACTGTTTCATCATGAAACAGGTTATTTTTCCTCCAATTTTCATCTAAACAGCGATTCAGAGTAAAGACAAATACATTTAAAGTAGATATAAGGCATAGACATGAAATAAAATTGGAATCATATCAAAACATTTGTTAATAAATAAAATATAGGATATTTGTTCTTTGAGACAGCTCTTAATTAATCAAGTAGCGATAGAGCGATATGAAAGAGGTAGCTCTATTATTTAACAGGCGTGCGTAAGCAAAGCAATACTTTTTTGTGTCCAATGAGATAATACTAATGATTTTACAGGATCCAATATATGTTTTGTTCTCATTGATTGCCTCTTTGAAATAACAATAACACGCATTATCTCTATCTCTATCGACAAGTATCACCAACCTAGCTATTGTACTTGTTAGTTATGACAGAATCTGAATTTGTTCAGTTTGTACTGGTTATACCATATTATCCTCAATAAAACATTCAATAATAATTTCCATAATTATGGTCCTAAATCCTCATACCAAGTATTACAAGAAAAGCATTGATGCAAACCATTAAAGGGCGTCCAAGCAAGAAATGCAGCAAGTGAAGATGAACTACTAGACATCAGATGACCAGATTTCTTATAAAATTGTCAATGGTTAATTGGTTTTAACAAGTATTGTATATCATTTATGAATTTAATGGGCGGACGAAAGACATTGTTCATCATGAACGCTAGAGATTTGAATATTATTTTTTTCCTATAGGAACTTTAATTCCATCCATGTTAACGATAATATCCAAAATATACATATCTGTAATATCAAAAAATACCCCCTCTATGGTATAAGTTTATTTATACTATATAGGGGTATTTTTATGTTTTCATTAATATTGGTAATTTGATAGAATTTCAAGTTTATGTGGTATTTTCTTTGGAACATACAACATAATAGTCAAATGAACAAAGTCTGTTAATTGATTTATTTGGGAGGTCAATCTACAATTTTAATGACCTAGTCTGACCCATCAGTGTGTTTACATGCCTATCAATAAACCCATAACAACTCATGTTAAAATTGCAGACGAAGAATGATAATACTATGATAAAGCAATTTGTAAAAATTGCCTACTTAAAGGTTGCGATTAATTGTTTTAATATGTTTGCATTTCATTTCCTGCAAAATTCTGTAGTTCGTTGCGACACGAATGACCGTTTGGGTAAACTAGAACTACTTCTATAAAAAAGATTTTCGGATTTTCACAATGTTTAGGTCATCATTCTATTTATAGGTAAAGCAATAACACACATAATAACCCACTGTGTACTACAAAATGATAAATAAAAATACCGAAGAGCGCGATTAATTGACGGATAAGATAATTTCATTTGAATATGTTTACATTGCGCAATTATCCATTTAAACTGTTCGCTATTCATTTTACATATCGCGACATTTCATTTTTGATAATCAAACACTCATACCAATCGGAATTTTCGGCTATTATGGTCGACGAAAAGACTCGATAAGTTGCAATTGCCCTTTCACAAAATCGTCGCGCTTCGGCGCGGACGCCAAGCTAGCTTCTGTTCTATTTTTATTTATGATGGTATCAATATCGTACGGACGAGATAACGGACAGGCGATGTATGAACCTATAGTCGTCTTGAAGAAAATAAGAATACATATGACTGCTATTTACTTCTAAAGACAGAACTATAAAATATGTTGAATTTGCACAAATATAAATAGCATGCATATATTTTCTATTCTTTCTATTTTTTTTTTCGTAAAGGACACATAAAAGGATCAATACTTGACGGACGTGGTGACGGGCGGACGGAGTATAAACCTATGTTTGCCTCCAACGAAACTGGATGGGAAATGAAAATATGTATCATATTCAATAATATATTTATTATAATGGATAAATAGATATAGATTAAAATACTATTTAAAGAAATCATTATGCACGACTTTACAAAAGAAATTCACAGTGTTATTGTTATTTAAAAAATTTCAATAAAGTCCAGAAAGATCTGCAACACACAAAGACCTTGCTCAATGTCACGCCTGTATAAATTTCACGCATCATATGGCAGTCCTGAAAATGAAAATCCGGTTTTGAAAATACCAAAAACTTTGTCGTTTCTTTATTCAAATCTAATATTAAAGAAAAAAATGAAATATTGGCGAATCGAGTGAAAATTCCGTAACTGATGTTATGTTAAAGATTCGAAATCTTTGTGTTTTAATCAGATTATCTAAACTATCGGTATCATTGGAACATTTTCGAATAGAGCATAAGCAAGAAGTTAAGGGTCCAAATACTCAAATACCCTTTGCAGGAAGCTTGATTCCAGACAGGACGGAAATTATCTTATCGTGGAGTCAGGTATCAGACTGTTCGATATTCACCGAGCACTTTTGTTCAATTTCAAGAAAAAACTTGATAAAATTAGAATATTAAGCTGACATAAGGTGTTTTTTTTAATTTTATCTTTATCCCGCTTTATTTATCTACCATATGACTGTGCAATGCAAGTTACTTTTAACCTATTTCTCGATACACCATAAGCAATGACAAAAATCATACCCTTTATACTTACCACTTTTATGCAGATATGTCTGCATATGGAAGGACAACACAACGACGACATTACGTTACATTGGTCGTCAAAACTACACGTATGGGCATAGTCACAAAACGAATGGGCATAGTCACAAAACGATGGTCTTCCTGCGAAAATTGACAATGGTGGACATCTTCTTTCTTATGGTAGTGCACCTAGATGTAACGATAGATGTAGTGCAACAACAACAATTACATTGTATGATCATAAATACGGGGTTTGGTTACATTATGTATATGTGCAAATATATGAAATATAATAGCCCGGTCATAATATAATGTAGTTTCGTCGAATACGTTATGATTTAATCAGTTATATGTACAAAATTTATCGCAGATAAATAAGTTTGTGTTGCAAAACACTATCAATTAACGTCCGTTACTGTAATTGACTTCGATACACCTACAATTGGGTGCGGTCTTGAACTTTAGTAAATACGATTTTCTAATTTGAATGATTTTAAGTATGTATTACGTGGTAGTCGCATTGATTTGGCCTAAAATATGTTTAATCTTGTTATTCATGTAATATTATATCCATATATTAAAATAAATTAAAATAGATTTTTTTCTTATATTGTTATAACTACATTTAAAAAAAAAAAAAAAATAATTTAATTTTTATTTAATATGATATAATATTACATGAATAGCAAGATTAAAGATCCTGTAACTCCAATTTTTTTATGCTTTTTATATCATAAATATAATGTTCAAATGAAGATTTATCAATATTGTAAGTTCAAAAAAGCATTATTTGTAAAGATTTTACCGAATTTACATATCATGGTAATAAAGGGAGGTAATTAAAAAATTATTTTCTATAAAGTCTAAGTCAAATTTTTCAATAAGAAATGAATGCATATATTTAAATGATTACATATAATGTGACAAATATTTGCCGTACATATTTTACATATCCTTCGATTTTTGAAAATTGATTTAGAAGAATGATTATATACATAAAATTTGAAGTTAACAAAGTAAAGTCAAGTGTCTCAATCGACATTTCACTTCAAGTCGTCTTTAATTTCCGTTACAAGCAATTACGAACTATTACTTGATGAAAGTAAATTATAACGTTTAACAATTATTTAACTTCCGTTATAATTAACTTCCCAGATTTGCTGAGTACATTTAGAGAAAAATAAATTTTTGGTCCTTGACAGGTAAAGTAACAAATCGGTTTAATGGCTAGAGCTGGCTTCCTGTAAGTGATGGCACTAAAAGGTCGTATGAAGTAAACAACACAGTTCCAGATTACCAAATACTGCAGTTTTTGTTTTTTTTTTTGCAAAATAGACTTTTACCATGTTGATGTTTGTTGTTTTATAACCCAACAAAATATAAGTTAAATGCATGTGCCAGTTAAAACTGATTACTTATACATAGAATAACGATATGTAGAGAACAAATTATTGCATTACGAGGGACGTTCATTATATTCGTAGACTGTGCTTTTACATTTTTTGTTAGGCAAACATAATTCATAAAAATCACATGACCGGAAACGGCAATTAATTATACGCTTGAACATGAAATTTCAACCGCGTATGACAAAAGGCGCATAAGGCAATGTCAGCATCCCAGGTCACGATGGTGTTTACCGATGTCAGCGACGACACTGGACGTTACTTCGATTTCTGACGTATCGTGCATCGCTCATAACTTCTCAAAGTAGCGTCCGTTACATCTAATACATCTCTGTTACCATGGTTATGAAAATGGCTGTCAGTCTTAAAGTTGGGTAATTTTCAATTTGAAGTAACAACGCTCTCAATTGATACCATTTTAATTTAAAATTATTTCTGAAATGAGGACATAAGTCTACGAATATATTGAACGCCCTTCGTATATTTCAATTTCTGAAAGTAAGACAAATAAGACTCTAGTTGAAAACTAACATTTACTTTAATTTGAATACCGGTGGAAACGAAATACCTGAGACATATATAATTTTTTTAATGTTTTTGTTTGTTTACGGTATGACGTTATACCAGATATGACTAATATCCGCGGATATGACCGCACCTACTGGATAGGGGCATTTTAAAAAAGCTTTTTATGTATTTTTTTGGCTGTGGTAATTAATAATACTAAAGAAATAATAATGTATATGCAAAATAATTTTCTAATTGACCCATTATTTCAATAAATAATGTGTGAGTTGCGTTATAAATGGTGAGAGAAGATAACAAATAATAATTTTTCAAATACATAAATACATCTTATATTTTCTGCTTCTAAACTGTTTATAGCATACAATAAATAGAATATGCAGTAGATCTTTTTATTGACTATTCTCATACAATTTTTTTATTTCATTGTATTTGCTAGTAATGGTATACCATGCTAAGCTTCTCAAAATAAACTCACAGTTGTTGGACCGCTTATAGTTGATGGACCATTAAAGTTGATGGACCATTTATAATTGATGAACCATTTATAGTTGCTGGACCACTTATAGTTGATGGACCATTTATAGTTGATGGACCATTTATAGTTGATGGACCATTTATAGTTGATGAACCATTTATAGTTGATGGACCATTTATAGTTGATGAACCATTTATAGTTGATGGACCATTTATAGTTGATGGACCATTTATAGTTGATGGACCATTTATAGTTGATGGACCATTTATAGTTGATGGACCATTTATAGTTGATGAACCATTTATAGTTGATGAACCATTTATAGTTGATGGACCATTTATAGTTGATGGACCATTTATAGTTGATGGACCATTTATAGTTGATGGACCATTTATAGTTGATGAACCATTTATAGTTGATGGACCATTTATAGTTGATGGACCATTTATAGTTGATGGACCATTTATAGTTGATGAACCATTCATAGTTGCTGGTCCATCTATTGTTGATGGACCACTTATAGTTGATGGACTTTTTATGGACCATTTATAGTTGATGAACGATTTATAGATGATGGACCATTTAATGTTGCTGGACCACTTAAAAGTAATGGACCATTTATAGTTGACAGACTATTTATATTGATGGACCATTTATAGTTGCTGGACCACTTATAGTTGCTGGACCACTTATACTTGATGAACCATTTATAGTTGACGGATCATTTATAGTTAGTTGAGAGACCATTTATAGTTGATTGGCCATTTATAGTTGCTGGACCACTTATAGTTGATGGACCATTTATAGTTGACGGACTATTTATAGTTGACGGACCATTTATAGTTGACAGACTATTTATAGTTGATTAGCCATTTATAGTTGCTGGACCACTCATAGTTGATGGACTATTTATAGTTGATCGGCCACTTATAGTTGATGGATCATTTATAGTTGCTGGACCAATTGTAGTTGCTGGACCACTTATAGTCGATGGACCATTTATAGTTGATGAACCATTTAGAGTTGATGCACCATTTATAGTTGATGAACCATTTATAGTTGACGGACTATTTATAGTTGACGGACCATTTATAGTTGACAGACTATTTATAGTTGATTAGCCATTTATAGTTGCTGGACCACTCATAGTTGATGGACTATTTATAGTTGATCGGCCACTTATAGTTGATGGACCATTTATAGTTGCTGGACCAATTATAGTTGCTGGACCACTTATAGTTGCTGGACAATTTATAGTTGATCGGCCACTTATAGTTGATGGACCATTTATAGTTGCTGGACCAATTATAGTTGCTGGACCACTTATAGTCGATGGACCATTTATAGTTGATGAACCATTTATAGTTGACGAACCACTTATAGTCGATGGACCATTTATAATTGATGGACCACTTATAGTTGATGAACCATTTATAGTTGATAGAACACTTATAGTTGTTGGACTATTTATAGTTGATGGACCATTTATAGTTGCTGGACCACTTATACTTGATGGCCTATTTATAGTTGATGGACCATTTATATTGATGAAATTTATAGTTGATGAACGATTTATTGTTGATCGATCATGTATAGTTGCTGGATCACTTATAGTTGATGGACCACTTAAAGTTGATGAACCATTTATAGTTGATGGGTCATTTATAGCACATTACACGGCAATAGCAAAATGTTTAACCTTAATCAATTGTTCGTTGTACCTTTATTGCTATTTGTAACTTAAATTGTTTGATAGGAATACAAGTGTATGAAATATACTTATACTTATTGCATCCTATTTCAGGTGGAAATTTATCTCAGTTAAACATTATCTTCTTTAAATTTCAGTTTATTACCGAATGTAAAATATTAATGTATACAGTACTTTTCTTTCCTTTTTTGATATTTTTAATTCACATATTGACGTTTTTAAAAACTAATGCAACAAGAAAAAGAATCTCAAACACAGCAACAACAAAAAACAACATGTCTCTTTTCACAAAAATCGGAGGTAGAACTGTATACTTCAATAATACTGTATCAGTTGTCCTTAATTCATAACCCAGTCCTTATTATTCATGAACTTTCACTAGGAAGTTAAAACGGACACAAACCTAAGTATGCTTTCATGACATCTTAAAATGTATTAAGTGTTCAAAGAATAACACAATGGGAAACTAATTTCTACTTAAAATGGATACAAGGTTCGAAGAATTATGAATAACAATTTTCAATCAACTAAATAATTCAACCATATAAACTATTTAATGTTTGAATCCTGTATGGAGCACTGATTGAATAAATTTGATTTGATTTAATTTAAATAAAAACCGGGAATATTTTGATAATTTGGATGTAGTTATGGAGTTAAATACTCATTACGGGGATTCAGACACAGCAAAAGAAATTTATACTGAGCTTGCGTCGGGAGATAATAGGACTGAACAAGGCAGAATTTACGATACTCTTCAACATGGTACAGGAGAGCTTGCAGATAAAACTACACCTTCAGCCAAGAAGTGTGCATGGTGTACCCTCGTACATGTCGTACATTCAATTTTAATTGGACTGTTGATTATTGCAGTATCTGTTTCTTTATACATGAGTACAAACGTTTCAAAAGGTCAGTACTAAAGATTTTCTTTATCGAACTTGCTGCAAGTCTGTTGGATGGTAACAGCTATATTAAACAAAAAAGAATATAATCTTTATTTTTTATTTGTTTATGGCTTAATAATAAGAAACACCAGAACAATATAACAAACTTTTTTTTTTTAGGACTCCAATATTATAACTTCACTCATATTTACCGGACGGTGACGGAAATGACCGAAAGCCGATATTGTATCTGTTCTTGAAACTCAGAATAAATTTTTTGCTAAGACGTCTATAAATATAATTAATCAACTGGTTCTGATTTCTTTGACTGATTTATTCTATTTCATTAATGTTACATGGATAAAAAAGGTCAAAATATAATTAAAACCGGATTTACACAAACTAATTCGTAAATAATGAGAAGCGGTACAGGGCAATTGATTTGAAGTACTCAATCTTAACCACTCGACCACGGAGTCAATATAATTATATGTCCGCAAGCAAAAGTGATGGATTTAACTTTTGAAGGGGCAACGGTAACTGGTATTTGGACAAACTGGTCAGACTGGTCGCCTTGTAACGCCAAATGTGGACAAGGATTCAAATGGAGGATTCGATCATGCACAATCGTTTCGCCGGAAGATATTGGCTTTGACTGTAACGGTAATGGTACAGAAACAGTTCAGTGTCAAAACAGCGAGTGCTCTGGTAAGTCGCCTAATACAATGATTATCTAATTGTGTGAAAATGATAAACAAATTGATAATTACAAGTGATAATTACATGTGAAACATTGGCGTTGAATCATTATACAAGGTCCAAAATAGATATGATATGTAAATCTAAATGATAAAGCGCCCCAAACGTATTGTTGCAATTTCAATTTTCTAATTGACTATTATTTGTTTTTAAAGAGAATGAACGGCCTGGGACACATTGAGTAAATAAATAAGTTCATTACATAAGAAAAATGCACGTGCACGCGAAAATTCAATGAATTTAACCCAATTCTATATGAACAATATCGGACTTTCATGAGTGTAATCTCCATTTGTCTCGGATATTATTTAGGATAAGTAGTCAGACACTTTTAGAAGTATCAAAATTCAGGAAAACCTTTTATGTGACGTGACCGCCGATACATTATACAAAAATGTGTTAAAATCGTCTTAAACGAATATCTACTAATAAATAAATCTAAATTGATGTTTTATTTTTAGTAGTATTCATTGCCTGTTAGTCTTGTGCAGTATGTTTTGCTTTATTCAAAGACGCACATACAGCTATTTCTGAATCTTTCTTTTGAAAACAATAATTGGTGAATTTTTTTAGCTTAGTAGATAAAATATATCCCAACATTGAACATTTGGAAATAATCATGCAGAAATAAAGGATGTTCATTTCAGACGAGGATTGTTATGCCATTAAAAAGCGTAGGGGAAAACCTCCAAGTGGAATTTACGATGTACGTCTCTGGAACACAAGTCGAGTTATACCTGTGTACTGTGACTTTGATACAGATACGGGAGGATGGACGGTTGCTCTATATTTGTTTTTGTTACTTATTACATTAATTTCTTTCTAAGCATAACCTTATTTCATTTGTATGTTGAGACACGTAAAATCTAAACAATTTTTACTAATGTTATTAATTTTGATACGATAAATAATGAAAGAGAACAGTTTTGCAGTGTAAAGCATACTGCATACATTCAAACAAAATTATTAAGAATGTTTCAAACTTCACATCATTAGTGGTACAGAATATAGTTTAGTTCGACTGTGTTGAGAGCCAACAGCTTAAAGATATACTCTCGAATCTGTTCCTGGCACCAATCAGAAATGAGATGTCACGTTTCTTGCTCAAAGGAACAACATCTTTCACCAGGCGGGGTTACGCGGTTATTACAGAGCCTTAGATTACTTCTGCGCCACATGTCCTCATCATTATAAAATGTCTCGTTTATACCGATATAGTTACTTTCATATAATTCACCAAATAAAATGAACGTGCATATAAATGGTGTTGAAAAGACATTTATCAAAGCCATAACATTTTTGCTTTGAATTTGTTATTGATGCAATAATTCCTGGTACAATATTACATTTCAGGTGTTTCAATATCGATTCAACGGCAGCGTTGATTTCTACAGAAACTTTAGTGATTATGAAAGAGGATTTGGTTCTTTAGACGGCGAATTTTGGTTAGGTGAGTACATGTTGATTTACTTGATTACAGTTGTTTGAATTAATTTCTGATGACTTTTTCGATAATAATTCTTATTCTATTACGACAGTTTGTATGCAAACATGCTTATTAGTTTCACATTTTTCTTAAATGAATAAAGAATAATATGACAATATTCTAATTTTTACAACATCTTTTACTTTTACATGTTTTGTCATGATCTTTGTTTTATTTTATGACTTGTGAATGTGCAGTTAATTTTCCAAAATGAAATTTACAATACAAATTGTGCTCTGCATGACTTGTGTTATTGTCATAAACAAATTTAACTCACAAAGAGACATGAAATCATCATTCTTAATGTAAAGTAAACATTATAACTATATCGTCTTTATAATAATGTTGCTGTTATCATAATGTGAAACCGGGAATCGATGTATATATACATGTCATTCTTAGGACAGAGGTCGCTCAGTGTTGCCGTTTACAATGATTGTGTCCGCTTGAGCAGCATCGTTGCCTATGTAAATATTTCCCCGCTAAAGTCAACAGTCAATAAGTTTGTTTTAATATACCGTCATACCTGGGAAGTAAGAATGCAAACTGTCTCAAATGAAGAATACATACATGTGTATACCTCAGTTTGTTAAAAATTAAGATTGCAAATCAGTTTTGAAGGTACATTGTACATTTGTTTTTAATGTACCCAAGATGGAAAGACAATAACAGTATATATACACACATGGTTGATAGATTGCAATTCTATCCCCCTTTATATATACAAATTATGTATGAAATCGGCTGGGACTCTTACTTACGTTAGATATCATTTCCGGGTATATATATGTTTTTTTTCCAATTTATATATGTATAGGCACGCACTAAAACGGGCTGCATTTTTACATTATATATCAATATCGTATATACAAATAACATGTACATACATTTATTATATACTTAGAAATGAAATATTGAGAAATATTGATGAAATAAAATGCGTATTTTCATTTTCCGTATTTTCACTGTAAAAAATTATTTTTCACTGCAGTGAAACATATTTTCCGTATTTTCACTGGTGTCTTGCTGGACTACTTTCTTTTAAATTCTGCCAGTACACAAAATTTAAGGGAAAGTCTTTCAAATTTTAATATCAAAAAAGAGGAAAATGTATATAATAAACAGAAAATTCAAGTATTTTCTATAAATACATGATTTATTTTCATCTTGTGGCATGAAAATTACCATATTTCACTCGTGGCTACCGCCACTCATGAAATATTTATTTTCATACCACTCGATGAAAATAAATCATGTATTTATCGACAAAACTTGAATATCCTCTATGTATTACAGAAAAAAACAAGTTCCTCTCTTGCTTTTCCCTAATATCTGGTAAAGAAAAAAACTGTTGATTTATCAATTCTTAATATCAGAGAGCACAATAGTGGTTTATACGGTAATTTGAATCAATTTTGTATGTAAGATTTTTTTCCACGATCTGCACTCTAAAAATTTAATGCTGATAAACATGCATGTTATTACACAGATATCTTATATATGGAATTTTCCGGTACTTGCAAACTATTTCAGTAAATTTAAATTTTATGTTTGCCCCCTTTATTCTTTTTTTTACCCGTCGCCCCAATTTACAATGGGCTAGAAAATTTTGCACATTTTTTACTGGGATTTGTATATATAAGTGGGAACTTGACTGCCATCTCATAGTTCGTTGAAGGTTGAAGGACACGAGGACAACTCATTTTTATTTAGTTTAACGAGTCTAAGTTACAACAAGTTCTCCTATTAGCCCACTTATTATCCCTTGTACTATTAAAAAATGGACAGTTGTATTATTGTATGCATCTTATGCATATATAGAAAATTACTTGCTTCTATTGTCCACTTATTGGACATTTAAAAAGGTTTGTTTTTTATAGGGGGGGGGGGGGTATAGATAAATGTAGATGAAAGCAGTGTAAATACCCCTTCATTGTGTGAGTCTATTTTGTCCAAGATGACGTCACAAACATGTTAAAATGTAGAGGATATTTGTTTGTTTTGCATGTAAGATTGAAATATAATTTCACTTCAAGTGAACACCGTATGCAATATTTTCACGAGTGGCGGAGCCACGAGTGAAAATATAAGAGCTGGTGTTCACGAATGAAAAATATTTCAATCTTATATGTAAAACAAATTAATTTTTTTTTTATTTCATGCTTTTTAAGTGATTTTAAGTATTTTTTTTACTGATTTTGCCGCGTAACGTCACGCATTCTCCTTTGTGACGTCATCACATCATGACGTCACATCATTAATTTTGAAATATAGTTCTGTTAAATTTCTCTAATTTTGCTACATTTTTAACATGATGTATGATGACATCGACTTTCTTTTCCTAAAGTAGCAAAATTTACGTATGACGGCACTTATTTCAGCCTGTTATTCGATTTAGTTTAATTTTCTTTTCATCGGCATTCAGATATAGTCCGGCTACAGTGAACATTATATTTTATAAATTTCACTAGTGGTTTATCAGAATATAATCATCTGATATATTACAATAAAACACTGGAAAGCATGAAATAAAATATTGTAATTATGTGAAACTTTCTCCTAATAATTCAGGTAAATATGAGCTTAAATTTTATCGATTGTTCTGAGAAAGATACTTTTTATTCAGGCCTTGAAAATATCTACGAAATGGTTTCCCGAGGAAAAACAGAGTTGAGGCTTGATCTGACGGCAGCTGACGGAACATCTGTATACGAAACATTTCAGAATTTTAGTATCGGTGAAAATCCGTATTATACTCTTCATATCGACGAGGGTGTGGGAACTGCAGGTATTCATTGCCGTGGTCGATTTTTAATTAAAATTGTTGTTTACAGTATATACAAAAATATTTCAAGCTGTACAATAGCAAAGCCATTTTAAAACATCATTAACATTAACAAGAAATTAACGATGTTTAGATTAGTAAAACGTGTTTCACTGACTTACATTATTGTTTTGTTTTCAATACAGGCGATTCACGAGGTTTATCATATCACAATGGTAGTCATTTTTCAACTTTCGACATGAATCGTGATGGTTCCTTCATTGATTGCGCTATAGACGACCATGGCGGATGGTGGCATAGTGATTGTACTTACGTAAATCTAAACGGTGAATATGTTACTCCTGGTACAAGACGACCTGTCAACCCGTGGGGTGGGATGGTATACTACTCATTTAAAGACTTTGAATCACTCAAGGTCTCCAAAATGATGTTCCGGCGGGTATAAATACATCCTGATCCCATTTTGTAAGGAAATAACAAATGTTATGTTCAAGCTAGTGAACACAAGTTTATTGAATAACTTTGAAAAAGTATGCTTCTTTGTATTAACTTACTGTAAAACTTCTTAACATTTTATTGTTAACAATAACGCTTGAAAAAGATAGATATTGGCGTTATATATATTGCTGTCATGATGTATTTGTCACTTATTACTCTAAGTCTTGGTCTCATGAAAAATCAATTGTTATGTCAATCTACTGTTTTATACTTAAAACTAGTCATATGTTAACCACGAACTTTCAAAGACGTGTCCAAGTGGGTTGTTTAAAAACAAAAGAAGAAAAAAGGAAACAACCTTAAATAATACAAAGACAATTTCTGCTTGTACGCGGAAACATTTTTGTGTAAATGAAATTTATTTATTGTCAACTTACCAATAGAATTAATTGGATAAAAAATGTTCTTTTATCATATGCTCACATATTAAGTATACTGTGGCAAGTAGAGATACGATGTTTATTGTTCTGGTATCTTTTTATTTACATACGGTAGGTAGTTTGCACTTAAATAATAATGATAGATTTATTTGCAAATTATAATGAATTTAGCAATTAAGTAGTTTTAATTCTTTTGAAATGTCCTTTAAACGTGAAAGTTTCCTGTGAGTTCGTATGGAATAATACAGTTTTCAATTCGATTATTACTCCTAAATTAATTTGCGGCATAATTGTATTCAGTGAAGTAAACTCGGAAATCTCCAAAGAATATGGACACTTGGTACATAAACGATCCATGAGGTAGACATCTATACTCATCTTGGAATTGACTGTAATAGATTTTTGCAACTAAAACAATCAAAAGAAAACGCAAGTGTAAAATTGCGTGGTACCTATTTTAGTATTACAAACAGTGGTCTTCATCCTAACGGTTTATCTCCGATTACTTTTAAAACAATTTTCTCTTCAATAATATTGCATAGAGCTCTCTATGGCTATGAGTTATGGAATAA
The DNA here is from genome assembly GCF_026571515.1 of Ruditapes philippinarum. NCBI lineage: Eukaryota > Metazoa > Mollusca > Bivalvia > Venerida > Veneridae > Ruditapes > Ruditapes philippinarum. The sequence goes on along the minus strand of NW_026863141.1, from coordinate 5,259 downwards.
TTATACAGACAGTGATATTGAAAATCTGGAAAAATCGCATCGATTCTGTCTAAAAAGAATTCAGTCATTTGCAATGAATACAAGCACGCAATACACCTTAACTGCATTGAACATGAATTCAATAGAAATCAATGTTGAATTTAGGAAACTGACGTTTCTAGGGCAGTTATGCCGCCTTCCATGTAGATACTTGGCAAAAAAAGTATTCCTCAATCGGTTATTTAGTTTTCTAAACAATGACAGGCAATACGTTGGCTTTATACCGGATTCCTACAAATTGTTACAAAAATATAACCTCCTGACTGTGTTAAACAACTTCGTAAGAACTGGTGAATTTCCGTCAAAGAAAGTTTGGAAAAACATGTTACATAAACAAGTACTTATAGCATCGAAACAAGGTAGGACAGAGGCTTTATTGCACCAAAGACCGGGCGCAGTGAATTACTTACCAACACCTTGTAATACATCTGAACTATGGTCAATTACCATAAGTGCACCAGAGTTACTTCCCATGTGCTATGTAGTAGCGTCAGTTATAGGGAAAACAGTCTCCGGGAGATATACTGAACTTTGCCCATTGTGCTCAATATTATGTGAACATTTACTTGATCATATTATGAACTTTTGCCTGAAATTACTTACACCGCGTACATCCATGTGGAACTATATCATAAATTCTCGCGGAACTTACTTCTGTATTTGGTGGATAATGTTGCAAGCGAGTGCCAACTTGACGAAATCCTCACTATAACACTAGAAAATACGAGAGATGGGCAGTTACCCCACTTATAATTATGTATGTCTTTAAATATAATCAATAGTTTTATTTGTTTAAGATAATGCATTATAAATATGTGATTGGAAGAAACTGAATGTCATTCAGTATAGGTAACACACGGGATTGACACAATTGTGTAGAACTAAGGATACATGTATATTGTATGAGTACAATGTATACTTTAATTATTCAGTGACGTAAGAAATGAAACAATCATATTATTACGGCGTTTTAACCTTCAATTTATGTATATGCACACACGTATAAGTCGTTGTTATTTTTTATATGTTTGTTTGCTTGTTGTTTTTTCCCCATTCCTGTTGCATAAGATTGTTTTATATTGTAAACTAACTCATAGTTATATGTATGTATACGTACTTAAGTTAATCATAATGTTGTAAGCCAAACCTTTATATAAATAAATTATACTTAATATCACTTCAATGAACAAAGATATTTCTGATCTTGTATTTCGAATCTGTATGTTTTCGGCAAGATGAGTTTTGATATCAATACAATTTAACATTAAACTATCTGATAAATATTGTACAACATTAGAGTCAGTAATCAAATTGAATCAGGTTTGATAATCTGTTAAAAAAAGTATAATAGAAAATGTATTTCTAGTTGAGGTCTCTTGTTAACTTTCGTTTCGAACAAGATTGTCTCACATATAGAACGAAATTTTAATGCTTTCTTAATTTATATCATATATTTTTGGATGAATATTTACCAATAATATCAAGAGCAAGACTGATTATTTATTTGTCTGTTAGCTTACGTACTTATCTATTTACCTTAAATATGAGTATGCTTCTAGAAATATGGTAAATATTGATTTCTGAATTGCTGTTTTCTGTAAATTGATAATGCTTTATGTTTACAGTTATATATTTGACTACATATTATTATTGTGTCTAGCTGTTAAAATGTTTTGTTAACTTTTGTAGTTATATGTTTTTATATATGTTCAGCTCTTTATGTACATTGAAGGAAATAAAGTATCTATCTATCTGTGAATTATATTTTCTTAATAAGTCCGCATTGTATTACTTCCGCCTCTATCTTTTTTGTTGTAAAAAAACTTTTTTTTATTATAATCATTTCTATCGAAACACGTTGCTTTCAAAATAATGTTGAACAGTTTTAAAGGCTTGGAAACTATTTTTCTGTCCTTAGAATATAGCGTACATGTCTTTACTAATGTTTAAATAAAGGTTTCAAAGCACGTTAGATGTGATGTTTTTATTCACTCGGAATTAAAGTTAAAATTGTAAATAATGTAAACGTTTATACAACTATTCTATAAAAGGTTAAGGCTAAATGCACCAATCCTGATTTTGTTAAATAAATGTCTTGGCTATAACATGTATAGATATTACTCGCACATAAAATATTGTGTGGAAGCTACCAACAATAAAAGTACCCGTGTCTGTTACCCAAATATTTTTTCTCTCGGTTATTGGAATAGAAAATGACCAGTCAACATTTAACATGCCTAATATTTACATTTTCAAATAAAAGAAATTCTACGAACCTTTTCTCTTTGCTAACTCGACGTAGTTTAATCAAATTCTTAAAAATTACAAATTTTGCGTGAATGTTACCCGCAAAATAATTGTTCACATTGAAAATGTTGAATTTCTGAGTGTTTGTAAAAGCTATAAGCACAGGGGTGAAAAATAAGGTGTAAGCGACAACAATGCTTTATTCCGCGTAGGCTTCAACAGGTCTCGTATGTAAGTAAAAGGGATATAATAAAGAATTACCTGAAATTTTTGATGTATAAATAGGCGTTATTGTGTTAAGTAAAAAATGGATAGAATGGTTCGTTATATCCAATACAAACGGGGACACAAAACTTGATTATTAGTTTGTTTGATGTTATGTCGCAACATCAGTGCCAAAGTCATTTGACGACTTTCTAGCTATAGTGGAGAAGGAAGACCTCATGTGCTCCACCGTGCATAATTTCAGACACCAACCCGAGCAGTACCATCGACATGCTATAAGCTTGCTTGAGAGTTTACTCACAAGAATCTAGCGAGGCTGGTAGGCTTCAAATATACCGCCGTAAGGAAAAAGTGAATTGACCTTAACCACCCGGTAAGGGATGCATTATTTTCATGTTTATTACTAAATAAATGTAAATGAAAAAGTTAACCACCCGGTAACTACGGTGGCATAGAGGTGACATTTGCAGTTTAATTTTATCTCGTGGCCACGACTTATTATCTTGAGAACTCAAGATATTATCTTGTTGCCACGACTTATTATCTCGTGGCCACGACTTATTCTCTTGTGGCCTCAATATATTATCTCGTGGCCACGAGTTATTATCTTGTGGCCACGACTTATTATCTCGTGGCCACGACTTATTATCTTGTGGCCTCAAGATATTATCTCGTGGCCACGACTTATTATCTCGTGGCCACGAGTTATTATCTTATGGCCTCAAGATATTATCTCGTGGCCACGAGTTATTATCTTGTGGCCACGGCTTATCATCTCGTGGCCACGACTTATTATATTGAGGCCACGACTTATTATCTCGTGGCCATGTGGCAATGACTTATTTTCTCGTGGCCACGAGTTATTATATTGTGGCCACGACTTATTTTAACCAAAGAAAATTGTCGTTTCATCTTGAACAAAATTTAATATCACACTGGCAATAGCAGTCACAGGAGGGGCGTGTCAATCACCACCATATATTTACTTAAGTTCACGCATTTTTCCCAGAGACGTGCTGAATTTCAGTTTGGGCTAATCAGCTAGTATATCACTATTAACTGTATTGACCACATTAACACGTCCACTGAGTAGAGTCTTGTCATCACTAATTGGCCCTCTGTATTCTTATCAAGTTTCAAGTTAGATGCAGTTTTTCATAAAATACACTCACTTTTATAAGTGGTCATCACCAGTAGGAAGTTAGCAGTAGCATTGAGCAGTAGCAGTATCAAAATTATAAAACATGAAGTTGGCAGTAACAGTAGCACAGAAGTCGCAGTAGCAAAATTATAAAACGTAAAATTGGCAGTAGCAATAGCACAGCAGTAGCAGTAGCAATCAAAGAGGAGATCTTAAAAGAATTGACATATGGCTTTGAAACTTGTATATGTCAGTTTTTATAATAAAAAAAGAAAAAGATTCAGATAACCCGTCAATGTTAGTCAATTATCATTGTGACATTGTTGTATATCTTCAATAATAACTATCTAGATATAGGTCTTTAATGGGATTCGAATCCACAGGGAAAAGGGGCAAGTTATTTTAATGAACAAACTTAAAAGTATACATCAACCGCATATATTTCTTAATTAAATCTCAATTAAATTCGATATACCGTGCTCATCCTTGAAAATTAAAATCACAGAATTTTTTTTAAATCTATGATATTCTAACTTAATGCGTCTAACTTGAATAAAGAAATCAATAAACTATGTACAGTAAGCTGCGTTACATATAACAGGTCAAGTAATCTTTACTTAAAAAAACTGACACATGCAGTGACTATATATATTCATGGTGAACACCTATACTGTGTAGAATTTTAAACATAACATATCTACTATCTGTGAAGTCAAAACATGTTTATTTTATGTTTACATGTACAAAGGGACTATGTAACAATTATCAATATTTTCTAATATTAAATTTAAGCAAAGTTAATCTTTAAAGAAGAATGAAAGAAACACCTGACCATACAAAAAAAGAAGAAGAATAATTATAAAACGTACCCTTTCTTCACCGCCGTAGCGTTTGACCCGCCGCTCTTGTCAAAGCTGTGGCCAGTGTGATATAAGGTCTTATTGATATTAACTTTTGTTCAAGATGAAACGACCATTTTCATTGGCTGAAATAAGTCGTGGCCACAAGATTATAACTCGTGGCCACAAGATAATAAGTCGTGGCCTCAATATAATAAGTCGTGGTCACGAGATGATAAGTCGTGGCCACAAGATAATAACTCGTGGCCACAGATAATATCTTGAGGTCACGAGATAATAAGTCGTGGCCACAAGATAATAACTCGTGGCCACGAGATAATATTTTGAGGCTACAAGATAATAAGTCGTGGCCACGAGATAATTAGTCGTGGCCACGAGATAATATCTTGAGGCCTCAAGATAATAAGTCGTTGCCACGAGATAAAATAAAACTGCAAATGTCATCTCTATGCCACCGTAGGAAACGGACGCAGTATTTTCATGTATATAACAAAGTAAATGTAAATTTCAAATTCCCTTATAGATACATTTTTAGTCTGGATGAATTGAAGTGTTTCTGTATCTGGCGTCGCTGACCCCTTTCTTGATCAAGTCTGTCGATATCACTGCCCTATTTTCTGTATTCTTTGGCTCTCCAAACATCTTCGCAAAATTTCAAAAGAAAGTTTTCATTTGCAATATATTATAAAATAGTGATTATGTAGGTTTGAGAAGGGAGATTTTTCATTTCGCAATGGGATACCATTC
>NW_026863140.1:0-73196 GCF_026571515.1 Ruditapes philippinarum | reverse complement strand
ATGGTACATTTGGGGCAGCTTGATAATATGATATGAGGCGAAAATTTTTAGGAATGTGGAATGTGATATTATTAACTGTTTATTTTTAATTTGATTTTTAAGAAATATGATTGAAACTACATTTAGGAAACAAATTTTTGTATTGTAATCGTAAGATTATCAAAAATTAATGCATTGCGCTTATAATATTTGTGATGCACTTTAATATATGTGACGCGCTTTCAGCGATTTTTGGCCCAATTTTGAGTTTTTTAATCATTGTGAGAAAAACGCTTGCCAAAAGTCACGGGGTGAGTATCAAAACAGAGTATCTTTGAAAGTTAGAAAGAATAAAAAAAACTAGAAAGAAATAAAAAAATATTTTTTTCTGAACAACCCTTCTCAGGCTTCCACACGATAAACAATTTCCCAAAAAATCTATATTTAGAATAAAACACAGTGGTAAACAGGAAGTCAGGTCAGCGAGTAAACACAGGTGCCTCGTTCGGTCTTGGTGCCCATTATAAAAAATTTTGAAGAAAAAAAAACAAAAAAAAACCCAAAAAAAAACCCCAAAACAATTTTTTGGGGTTAGTGTAAAAAAGAAAATAATTTTTCCAAATTACCTTTTTCTAGGGAAAAGGCACCTACCCAGCTTTATTTGGCCCACGCGGGAAAAAAACCCACAATGTCGATTCTTAACAATAAAGCTTTTTTGCATTTTTACACTTCATACTTTTTAAAAAATTGTAACATTCTTCTTCCCCCTTCCCATACAATCTTAAATAATTACTTTTAAAACTCGGGCACTAAAAAATTTTTAAAAATTTTTCCAAAAAAAACAGGGTTTTGTCCCCTTTTTGTCAAAACAAAGTTCAAAACAAAAACACACTACTTTTTCGCTTTCTGGCCCCTTTACACACTTTCCTAAACAAAAAAACAAAACCCTAAAATCAGGGTTTACCTTCTCTTCTTTTTTCCCGTACGTGGGAAAAACCCAAAGCAACAGTACGACGTATTTTTCCCTTTCGTTTTCGACAAAAGGGCCCCCCACCATCAACAAATTTTCCCAAGATTTAACATGAAAATTTCTACATTTTTTTCCTTTCCCCAAAAATTGTTAATTTTTTAAACGTTCTGTTTTTAAAATTCGATTAAGACTTTTTAAAATTTACGTGTGTTTGGTTTTAAGATAAAATAAAAATAAAATGATAAAAATTTAAAAACCCAACGAATTTATTTGGAGAAAAAATAAAATAAAGGACCGAAACTCTTTTTTAAAAAGGGTTTTGAACTCCCTTTCAATTTTTAGACTTAGACGGGAATCACGCAGATTTTGTTTTTAAAATTTCATATAACTTAAAAAAAAACTTTTTTTTTAAGGCATGAAAAGTTTTATTGGCAATGGGGGGGAAACAGGGGGAACCCTTTTTAAAAAAGCATAATCCTTTATTTTGACCTGCAAACTTGCTGTCCAAAGGGGAAGGGACTTTAAAAGGGATGAATACGATGGTTTCATTTTCATATGAATATATTCAATCAATAACAAATTATTCTGAAGTGCTTCCTTTATTACTCTTTCTTAATGTATTGATAACTGAAAATTGAAAGTGTTTATTATTGGAAAGATGCTATTCTTCTAATATAACAAAAAAGAAAAAAAATAATAGAACATATTGTAAGGTTGATTTGAGTATTATTTAAAGCAATAACACATATTCCAAAACGATTTAAAATGATGCGGTGGTAAGCAGACACTAACTGAAAATCGTTTAATTCTAACAAGCTTGATTAATTGTTTGGCCTGCTATTCAAGGCTATATTTTCGTATTGTATATTCTATGTCCAATAATGATGAAAATAAAAAAAAGGGTATGGGAAAAATTTTGTTTCGTGATTTTTCTTACATTTGGCCCTTTAAATTAGACAAAAAAGGAAAGAACTGTTGGGCTTTTTTGGGAGCAACTGTTTAAAAATTTAGGACCTCTAAGACTTTAACTTTCGATTTACAAAAAGTACCACTTTGTCTGAAAAAAATTAGAAAGTTTAATAATAAAAAAGCAAGTTTTTTTGCTTTCGGGTTTTCTTTACTTAATCTTTTCACAAAAAAATTCGATTTTCGTTTCATCAAAACTTTTTCCCAATTTGTTTTTTAAAGTGTGTAAATTTATTATTTTTTTCGTCGAACCCCCCTTTAAACTTTTGACCACCTCCGATTTTGGTAATAACAGTATAGATTTGTATTTTTTCCCTTAGACAAGTGGGTTTTTTTAATATTTTTTGTTCTATATTTTTTTTTTAACTTAGTAGCTATGAAGGGGCCTTTTAACATTATACTGGAAAAAAGGCTAAATAAAAAATTTTGTTGATTTTTTGGGAATTAAAGGGTAGCAAAAAATTTTTAGCCATTGTGTAAAATTTAAAGGGAAAAAGGGGGAACTTTTGCGTTGTTTTTTTAAAGGGAACCCTTTTAAAACTTTGTTTGCTTGGTATTAAGGGTTCCCAAAAAAACCCTTTATTTGCTCTTTCTTTTGGGTTGGGGCATGCAAAACCTTTTTTTCTTGCCCATTTTTGTAGCAAAAAACCCCCCTTTCGGGGCCTTTTTGGGGCCTGTTTTTTTTGGTAGCATCAAAAAAACAGGGTTTTTGCCCCATTAAAACTTAGACGGAGACTTTTTTCTTTAAAAAAAAATTTGAAAAAAAAAAAAAAATGGGGCCTTTAAGGGGGACTTTTCTTTAAAATTCAAAAAAAAGTTCTTTTAAAAAAATATAGAAACGTTTAAAGTTCTTTTCCCTCAAGACAAAACAGGGGTGCTGTAGTTTTTACTCCCACCATTTTTTATTGTCATTTGTTTTTTCCTTCTCTTTTTTAAAGTTTAAGAGGCCGGCTATGTTCTGTGGTTATACACAAGAACCCCCCAAATTATGTTCCTAAAATAATCGGAGCCTAAAAAGTTATTTTAAAAAAACAGTATTTAAAAAAACAGTAAAGCCTACAATGAGTTATTACTTTCGGTTTAGACTTAAAACCGAATTAAAAAAAAAAATTTAAAGTCTCGTTTTGAACATTTTCCTTACGCGATAAAATAACAAATGTTTAGCTAAGATTTTAGGAATGGTTTTGGTTATAGTATGTCGCGAAATTATTATCATTTGGTATATATTAACTTGTAAACGAAGAATACCAGGAATACATAGTCCTGTGTACATCAACACTGGAAGTATGCATAGTTATCCCACCGGGTCCAAATATTTTCTTTTTTTTTCCCATTTCTTTTTCGGGGGGTATAACTTAATTTTTTTCGACGCAGAAAAAAACAGAGATACAGAAAACAACTATGGGGGGTTTTGACCTAAGATTTTAAAAAAAGGGGCTAGATATTTTTTGGGAACAATTTCTTTTTCCGTCTAAAAGTTTGGGTTAACTGACTGTTTTTAAAAAACCCTTTGTTTTTTAAAGGGGAGATAAAAACACTTTTTAAAAATTTTGAATGTCAAAAAACGTTTTGTTTATACAACTTAAAAAGAAATGATTTTAATTTTCAAAACAAACTCCCTTTCATATCAGTTTAGTATAATGTATTAAAAGCCCCGTCGTTTTCATTTTTAATTTTAAATTTAAAACCAGGTTTTTTTTGAAAAATTAACCCAAGTTTTCTTTTTTCGCATTAGGGAATCATTAATCACAAACAATATCGGTTATTTTTACATAATTTACATAATAGAAATAGAGAGAAAATGATTATATGTTGGACTTATACACGTCAGAAATCGTATGGTATGAGAAAACAATCTTTTGAATAATATGATCGTTTGTCACTTATGCTGTATTATAGATTTGTGTGTCTAACATGTAATTGGTCGCTTACAACTTTTATTTGCTAAAAATAAGATTGTACTTTCTGACTTTGTTCACATAAAAACAACAAAAACGTGGTTAAAGACGTTTCTACCCTTGTTGTTTCAATTATTAGTCAAAGTTTTTGCATTTTGCATTTTGTCAATCACAAAAATAAATTGTTTCCATTTAAAGAAAATATTATATATAAATGATATTAAATATCTGCACTTTAAGGTAACAACTTGGAAAGGGGAATGTACTTGAACAATATTGCACTATCTATGCAGTCGTTGTAAGAGCATATCTGCACATATCGGAAGACAAGTAAAATTGTCTGCAAATTACGTCCTTGATATTACATCATATCTGCTATTTGATAATGTAAAAGAAATAAATTTGTCTTGTGGTATTAATTTCCAATAAATAAAAAAGATTAAAGAGAAGACACATCGTTTTATAAAAGTTACAACTATAACAGCTGCATAGATACAGATGCTAACTGAATGAACATGTTAACCTTTTACGTTTGACAAAAATTGTGTACAAGAATATATATATATATATCAAAACAGTTTCGGGATTTAGGTTGTTATTTCGTATATTTTCTTATACCGAAAGTTCTTAGTTTATGGTTGGATATATTACTCGCAATCCTATAATGTATAAAAATTTAAAGAGAAATAATCAAAAAAATGTGACCACTTTTTCGGCGCCGCCCCGTATCAAAAAGGTACATTTAAGGAGTGCCAGAGGGGGGATGTGCCCCCTTCTGTTAAGGAGTTTGAAAGGGGCAGTAGCACCCCTCATCGCCAAGACAAGTTTGGTATTGTGAGAGGCTAAAAATGGCCTCCGGTCGATTGTAAGGTAACATGTAACCAACGCCGGAAAGATCTTTGCTCTATCAAAATCCATTCAGAAAATGCAGCACTTTGAAATCAGTTTTGAAAACGCAAAATTGTGATTTGTGGCAATTTTGAGACGTCCCCCGTTGCCATGGGAAAAGAACATTTAAGATTGAGCATGCGGTTACAAAGTCTATGGCCGAAGCAACATTTGTGCCAAGTTTTATCAGTATTTAAGCATTTTATTAAAATTTCATAGCAGTTTGAACTTGTAACAGGAGGTTTTTCAATGAAATATCCATTTTTTACAATATGCCCATTAGGTAAAAGGTTAGGACCCATTTTGGCTCATAAATATTTTTTTATTTCTCAAAAGCATTTTATTAATGGAGAAATTTTAAAGTATCTAAAAAGGTACTAAAAGGCCAATTACCTGAGCCATCAATTAATATCTGTTGCTTTTGGCAAAAGAACAGTTAAAATGAATATTTAATATTTTGTTTGGATGTCAAAATAATACTGGTTTACATTTTGCTTCTTTTATGACAGATCATTTCAAATTTATCCCTACTTTCTTCGGGTAACAAGCATCTAACACTCTTTTAAACCATTATTTAAACATTAACAAATTCATGTTGCACTTTTTATGAAGTACACATTTATTTATTTATTTATAATGTGCCATTAATGAAACAAGTTCTTTTTTTTACAATTAGTTATTTTGTTTCCTTCAGTTTTTAGTATTTTTCCTGTTCAAAATTGGAATACAATATTGATTTCTCCTGCAATTGAATTTTATTTAAATAATCAACTGAGATTTGGGAATATCTTTGAAAACAAAATTAACATTTTCCTCAAGTAACTTATTTATCATAACCTTGTTGGAAAATATTTTCGTTTCGTCTAATCACAAGGTACTTGCCCCAACTCTTGGTTTGGTACTCAAAAAACAGGTATGACCTTTTTAAAAGCCACTGTCATAAACTTATTTTAAACAGAAGCCTGGGATGGAGCAAACATACCACAGCTACACCGTAAGATCAGTCACAATTATATAAAACATCTCAGAAAAAACGGATATAATGGCAAATTTTCTTTTTTGATAAAAATACCTGATATCGCGCAAGTAAATTGATAAAATGGTGAAATTCATAGAATCACAGTCCAACTTTATTCGGGGCGTTTTCCGTTAATGCTGGAAATTATCTTCTTGAAATGTAAATTATCATGTGTAGAATTTACGGCACTTTCCATTTTTCATATTTCGAAAACTCGTAATATAAAAGTTATAATAAATTGGGCCTTTTGGAGAAAATGCTTTTTTCTCATCATTTTTTATGTATAAATTTGATTTTTTTTGTAAAACAATACAGTGTCAAGTAAAATGTTGCTACTTTATTTTACAAAAAGATACCACTTTATTGGCATATTGATGGTATTCATTTTTGTTCTAAAACCAACGCATTTATGCTGATTATTTATTTAAAAAACGACAGTTTGGCATTCTGAATTCAACTAACACGTTATGAAATTGTAAATGAAGAAAAACAAAACCAGTAGGCAGAAGGAGAAGTTCAACCTCAATATAATTAAGCATGCTTATTATCGACACAATGTTCCTTTACAAACACAAGGAAGCTAACAAGTGTTTGTCGCCATATGTATGTTAAGTATAAATCTCCACTAATGGCTTCCGAATTTTGCCTTTGACAGCTTAATAAGATTTCATAATTATCATGATTACGTGCCCCTATTATTTGTAATTGTTGAGATAAAACAACCGGAAACCTGAAGCAAGGTTCATTGGGGTTTTGCATTCATTGAACGCCCGCCTTTCCCTTGTTGATCCTTGTTTTATCATTTTTTTAAAATATATAATAAAATCCGGGTATCTATTTTATTACTGTAAATTTTTACCTGATATTTTGTTAAGTAAATGGTTTAGCGGTTCATTGGGTAAACAAATTTTTTAAAATGTAATTACCAAGTATAATAGCCTTTTTCTTGACTCATAAAAAAAAGGAACACGTTTAAAAGAAGAGACGTTTTTGATAAAATTTAACGAACTTAAACTTTTATAATTTAATTTTCAGGCATAAAGTTCCATTTTCCGATTAACCAAGTTTTTGAAAATAATTGACTCAAAGATAATGCAGTTAATCTTGTTTTTATCGATAATTTCCAAAGAAAAAACATGAAAAGGGAATTTTTTATGATACCCAATGGAATACCCTTTTAGTTAGGGTTTAAATCCCCAAAAAGGGCAAGGAACAACATAACCTGAATCACGAAAATTTATCCCTTCTGTTTCTGACAGGGGGGAAGGGCCATTAACTCTTTTAAATTCATAAATTCAAAACATCCGGGAGGGAAAGGGAATCGTGTCTAAAGTAACTTTTATGGGTTAATACCCGGGAATAAACTACTTTTTTTTCCCAAAAGGTTGGAAAATGTCACTGAGTTACATAACGAGGTTAAAATAACTAAAAGGGCTCGCAAAAAGGGTTACGTTTTTTGTCACTAAAGGGGTCGAAGTTTGGGGGTGATTTTTAAAGTCACAAAAAACAAAAACCCAAAATAAAAAACTTAAAAACCATTTAAATGTTTTTGGTTATTTTGTTGTTACTTTTTTCCTTTGTATTTTTTTTCCTTCTATTTTATTTTATCTATTCTTTGAGCTTTTTTTGTGTTTGTTTTATTATTGATGATGTTTTGGGGTGTTTTTTATTTTATATATAAATACATATTGTAACCAAAATAACAATGTAGTAAGATGTAGATAATTGTTGTCGTATACTTGTTAATATAATACATGTATAAAAAATGAAAATATCATACTTTTTTCATTTGACATTTATGAAATATACAATTTACGAAAAATCCACATAATAAACAAATTAATATTGAAAGGCATAAATTTACTTCGTAACTCACATTTAAGTCTTAAAACAAATCATGAACAAAAAGAATCTGCTGAGTAATCTTGTATTAATTTCTACGTCTGACTTTTTTCCCATTAAATTGAAATGAATATTCTATATCGAATAAGAAGTGTTTTTTTTCTATTTTCGAATAATGTTCCCCACAGGCACTGATATCTCAATACACATAACTTTACTTTTAAAATGGTACGAATTTAAATAGTCGTAAAATAATTTGTTTTAGTCACGTCGACACTATAAATGCCATACGAAGACGTTTTTTGTTAACCAATATGAATAATGGGTGAGTAAAGTCAACGACATTATTTGGAAAAAATTATTTGCTGTTTAAAAAATAATTGTCCCTTGTTTTTAAAGTCTCACGAAAGTAAAGATCATATGGTGACTTTCCGCGGGCCCTCTACAACATTATTTCTGGCACGAGCGAGTACATGAGTAGAGCCACCTACCTTGCCGTAAGCAAGTTGGAAAGCTTTCCCTCATCACAAAAAAAGATCTAGTCTTCCTGGCGGGATTCGAACTCTAAGCGTTTAGGGACAAATGGTTTAAAATGCACTCGGTTTCACGGAATCCCCCTTTGTTCGGAATTATGAAAGCTTTTTGAAATATATATTATTTCGGTATAAAAGATCAGGTTAAATGCTTTAAATTCAGATATTCATAATACATGTATAAACGTCACTTTTGATAATAGTTTCATTCCATTTTTACATGTAATTTTGTAAAACCAGTACCAATTAAAAGATTGACTTATATAATTTCCTACATTGACGGTATTTTTTAATTCGATTCTAATTCGTTTCGTCAGTGTAATTATAAAGAGACGTACGTGCATGCCAAATGACCCCGGTGTTCATTGCATGTCTATTTTTTTTAAATGCAAATAAATTCCAATAGGTCAAAATTTGTTTAAATATCTTGTTGAGCTTAGTTTTTTTGTAAGAAATTAAAATATATTGAGGTATGGAGTAATTGGAGTATGGGAAATGGGCGATATGTTCCCTAATCGCTTATTGCCATGTGGGCGAATAAAATTTTTATAAATAACAATTTCTTAAGTTGTTAGTGCATGTTCTGTTTAATACATTTGAAAATAGAAATGTAACTTTTGGAGGATTTTAAAAGCAACATTCAACCTCGTAATACCCCTGCATATTTTAGTGAAACATCGTCTACTCTACTAAATTGTGTCTCGTTTATGGAATATAAATTTAAAGCTTTAATTTGTTTTTCTATCGAAACGTTCTATTAAACACGTTTTTTTTCCTGTTTATTTTATGGTAAACGATATCGATAATACTTAGATCAACAAAACGTTTAATCATATTCATTTACAGAATTATTTTCAACAATTAAAGATGTTGTATGCGAAGCCTCCCTATGGTACCAAACATCTGTGTACAATTACATACACGGAATACTGAAACGGTTTCTTGATTTTCATTTTGATTTTATAATCAGTTAGTGACTTGAATGTCCCATTTTTCTCTTTTAGAGAACGTAAAAGTGAAAACTCAAAACCAAAAATTCTGAGTCTTTAATTTTTTACTCTATCTTCATTGTTTAAAAATCCTTATATAAAACCGGAAACTCGGTATTCCGCATACCGGACAAAAAATCAGAATAATTTGTCATTAGTCTTTGTTTACTATATTGGCCGATGTTTATTTTATATTTTTCTTTAAAGATTGTTTTCCAAACCATTCTTTTGTTGCTGAAGTAATGGTTTTATATGGAACATGTAATAAGCCACGAAACAACTATACTATGAATAATGATATTTCTATAATATTATTTCTAAAAGCATTAGAAATCGATTTTATTGTTAATAGGTTTTTAAGACAATGGATAAATTGGTACTTTGAACAAAGGAAAACATGTTTATCCTCAAAAACAGTAAGCTTTTCAAATTGCTGACAATTGTGAATTAGCCTTGTTTTTCGTCCCCGTAAAGCAATATTTTGGCATTTTATTACTGTTTTTAGTAACTAAATGGCTATAACCTGAATGTTATTTCGTTTTCAAATTCTTCATCATAACATTTTTTAATGATCCCTATCCTCCCCCATTGCTTTAGCAAAAATTTTAAAATTCCCGTTTTGTGTAAAAGAATCTTTTTTTGAACTTGTTTGTTTTTTTTATTCGAGTATGTTACAATTTTACAAATCATTTATGGAATTAACTGAACAGAAATTTTAATACATTTATTTATTTTCATTTCTTTTATTTGATAATTATTGTATTTGGCAATTAGTGCTGCACTCAATTGAATAAACAAGGGATTTATTACACAACATAAATTCTTCAAAGGGAATACAATTGAATAAATAGAAACTGAAGATGTAAATCCTCGGAGAATTTTCGTTCCAAGAACGTTCAGATGAACACACAGAAGGCTATTTTCGTGGTCTTTAAATTCGCGTTTTAAAAAGCTTAAGAAGCACTTGATAGCCCTGAAAGCACACCTTCATTATGATATTTATGTCAATATATTTCAATGATGATTTTTCTATAAAAATAAATTCATACCAACACAAATGCAGATTATCAATGTAGTTAAAACTTAACAAAACAGTCAAACGATGTCATTTAAATGTTAAGTAATAATAAATAAAAATACGACATTAAAATGACGAAACGAACCAATGCATAATTTCCGTGTCAGAAACAGTAATTTACTTAAATATGTAAAATAAACAAACGCCGAAAACAACCAAGAATGATATAATTATGTTATCTTAATAATTATCATAATGTAGTGATCATTTAGATGAGATAACATATTTGCATCATGCATGCATGTATATTAAAATGAGATAAAATATTAACATGATACTTGAGTGTTTCAATCATTATTAAGATGAGATAACATATTTGCAGCATGCTTGACTATTTAAAAGCAATAATCACTAAGATGAGATAACAAATTGACATGATGCATATATACTATACATCAATGCTATGACCATTAAGACGAGATAACTTATTGGCATGATGCGTAACTATTTTAATGCTATGATCATTAACTTAAGATAATGCCAAATATTTTTTCTGGGGGAAAGTAATAAGTTTTTTTTTTAATCACAATGGAATCGAGAAGGATGGGTTGATGAATTGAATTGAAAAATAATTTGATACGCAATATTCAAGTTTTGTTTATCCTACTTTATAAAACAATATTGTGTTTTTTTAACAATCACCTATTTTATTTGCGCTCAGTTTCAGTTTGAACGTTGGGTATTGAATACGATCATTCACTGGCAACTGATTTTATTTCATTCCACTGAGATTTGTTTAAAAAAATATATGATATTTTCATCCAGTTCATTACATTGTTGGAAAAAAATCTTAAAAAAGTATGTGTCCAACAATAAAAACGCAGACTCTTTGTTAGTCTTAAAAAATTAGGTATGACTTTTGAAAGTCACAGTCACAGCTAAACTCACAAGCTTGATATACAGAAGCCTGGTATGGACCAAACACATGCAAAAATAGAATATACTCACCGTCGATCTGTTATAATTAATACTATGATAAAAATGGCCTACTTAATTTTTTATACATTTAACTTTAGCGTGAAATTAATTGTTTGAATAAGTTTGCATTTCATTTCCTACAAGTTCTCAGGTTCGTTATTTATTACCATAGCGCGACACGAATGACCGTTTCGTCGAACTAAAACTACGTCTATAAATAGATTTTCGGACTTTCACAAAGTTAAAGTCATCATTCTATTTAAAGGTAAAGCAATAACATACATTATAACCCTTTGTGTACTACAGAATGATTAATAAAAAACGAAGAGCGCGATTAATTGACGGATAAGATAATTTCATTTGAATTTGCATTGCGAAATTCTCCAGTTCGCTATTCATTATACATATCGAGACATTTCATTTTTAATAATCAAATACCCCCATACCAATCGGGATGATCGGCTATTATGACCGACAAAATGTCCGAGAAGTTGCAATTGCCCTATTTCATTCCATAAGGAGCGTCGCGCTTAGACGCGGACGCCATACTGATATGAGCATATTTAGAATTAATTGTCAATGATACGAATTAGTATGCTAGTTATTTATTTATAGGCAGATTACTACATGATGTTGATCGATCGTGTTTTGTTAAAGACAGCTGCAGTAAAATGAAACTGAAAAACCGTTGATATTTTAGTAACATCTTTTAAAATCAAATTAAATTTTAAAAGGACAACATTATTCTGGGCGTCTTTATTAATTTTATAAATGTTGGTAATTATAGTCTAGCAATGTAGTTATCATCTGTAGGATTCACATTACGTTATTGCACTTTTGATTTTCCTATTTAAAAGTCCTTTTCACTGTTACTAATTAAAATTATATGCTTCTTTGGCATAATGTTTTTTTTTATATGGAGCATACCTATCATGCCAAAATCATAGAATCATAGAACATAAGAGCGTAAAAAAATTTGGCTTGGCATGTGTTGACAACGAAATGAATGGTACGATTTCAAACGCTGATTGTTTGATTTTTTTTTTCATTGAACAATTTTACATTAGATTTTCTCTTTATATAAAGTGTACAATTAAATACCTAAAATACTGAAATGGTTTCTTAATCAGAATCTTTTATACCATTTTTCTTTAAGCTATAGAGGAGTTGATTAAATGGAAAACTAATAGTTTATTTCACCAAATATCTACAACTTCCATGCTGCAAGGGGAATTTTAAATTTATAAAAAAGAAAACAAACAAACAAACATTAAAAATCAACAGAAAAACCACTGACAACAACAGATGAAAGAGAAATCAACAATAGCAAGAATAACAAACCAGTAACAAGAACGAAAACAACAAAAACAAAACAAAAACTTACAATTATCTAAAGACAACCAATTCAACATTTTTAGCATAAAGGTAATACATTAATATAAATAATTCAAAACTTTTAATTTTTCTTAAAGGTCTATTACACTGCATTTTGGTTCTAAATATTTTTTGTACAATCTTGTAAATACCTCATATTTAATGAATTTACTAATAGCGAGAGTATAATATAACAAACATAATATGATAAATGAAAGGCAAATTGTAACTTCAAGTTTAGTTTTTAACATTATCAGGTAGTAATGTACAACGTATATTCCACATCAAACAAGCTGCAACAAAAGTACAGCCTTTTAACTGACTCATTTCATGTTTAATCCGTCAACTACTTACTTGTGTAATAAACAAATATTCGAATGCAAATTATATATATTTAGGGTACTTTATATATTAGTCAGGTTTTGATATTTCGTTAAAAAACAGAATGAGGGATCAATCCAACAAGGTAATTTATCAAATGCTGCTAGGGCCATTATATACAATAGTGTCAACATCAGCAATTCTCTAAATGCCAATCTAAAATGTATACTCTTTATGAAAAGAATGTGAGATTATTCATAGGCGATATGGACTTTATCTCACTCAAATCTCATTTTGAATTATATCCGACTTCACTGTAAGATCTGCTTGATAATTTTCATTGGAGATAAGCGCTGTTCAGAACATCTAAATACTTATTTCAAAGTTAGACATCGTGCAATTTTACTACGTTAAATATTCATATACTTTCCAAATATTATTCTCAAGAACGTAACTATTTAATCTGCTTATTTCCCTAATTTATATATCCGTATATCACCCATATATCAGCATATAAACGGTTACAAAAACAATCATATCCTTTTGTCTTCAATGTTCATATAACATTTTTGGCTCAATAAAACATCATTCAGTTTAGACCAGAAAATTCGAAGGTAACAATTCATCCTAGAAACTGTGGCATCAAAACGATTTATTGGCACACAAAAGGCCACGGGCGATTCCGTGCATAAAATAGGTCTAGGTTTCGTTATTAATATCCATCAAAATAAACATATTATATGCCTTTTTTTTCATTAGCGCAGAAAGAAATATCTTTGTGTAACTATAAAAGATTAATTGCAATTTTGCTCAATTTGCTGATGTGCAATAAGCCTGTTAATAGGCTTGTTCACTAAAAATATCTCATTCTTTTTCAATTAACTAAACGCACGTTTCGTCAAGACAAACGCTGCCATAACCGATTTTGTCTTAGCATTTGATTATATCAAACGCATTGTTTGGCATATTTTTATATCTTGTTTTGGTTTTAATATTCATTGAACTTTTGATATTTTTCTTTTGTTCACTATTGCTCTATTGTACTTATCCAAAACAAAATTCTACGTCATTATTGATCTTATTTCGATTATGAAAAATTTAATGTATTTTTGAAGTTGTAACACTCAATTCAGGTAGTTTTACTGTAAAGCCTTTCCCGACGAGAAAATTAACATCAGTAAATATATTAATAAATCGGTCATTTCCGAAATGTTATTTTTCACAATCATTGGTATTCAATATTTTTTTACCGTTCGTTTATAACGTGAATTTAGTACATAGCAATAAAGGATGTAAATAATCTAATGCCAAGATGTTAAAACAATAACAGCGCAGAAACAACCGATTTTCTTCAATATTGGCCGATGTAAGATATTTTTTGGCAGGAAAAGACAACCTTCACAATACACAAAACGCGCATTTCTCCCAGCTTATTGTGCTATAAACAATTTGAATTTGCCAGCTTATTTCACTTTCAATGTCTTGCATATTAGTAAATCTTGTTTGTGTATAAGTCTTCTTTTCCATTGCATGATTTTGTTCAATTCTGTTGCATTTGTTAAATGTATTTTACCCAAAGCATAATTATTTTTTATTATTCCTTTCGCATTCTTATATATGTATTCACTATACAATGTATTTGTCATAATTGCTGCACTCACTTAAAGACGCGAGGAAACTATTATGTTATTTTAATCATTTAAAGGAAATATCGTCGCAAAGAAGGAAAGATATTATTTCGCACATCACGGACAATTCCCGTGCAGAATTACACGTGACACACACGGAAGCATTACTTTTTTTGTCTTTAGTTGGTTTTAAAAGCTCAACAAGTAATTGCTAGCTCTATTATACAACTTCATTATGATACTTATTTCAGAATATTTCATGGTGACTCATCTATAAAATTTATTCATGTGAACAAAATTACAGATTGCCAATGGAACTTAAACTTATAAAAACACACATTCAGATGATATCATTAATATGTAAATAATATTGAGTATAAAATGTATGACATTTAAACAAAGAAAAACACCCAAATATAATTACTGTGTAAAAACCAATTCTTAACCGAGAGTTAAAAAACTTAAAAAACATAATATCAAGAATCATTCATTTATTGTCTTCATTTCACAATGAAAATTGTATTGTTTTTTATTGAGAAGTATGACTTGACAAAGCATCATACAATTTGGCTTGTATTTAATATACATGTAAATCTTCCTTTTTCAAAAAAAGATTTATTTTATACAAGTTCAAGTTTTTCAGTTTTCTCAATTTGAGTCTGCACCGTTTAGTCGTTTATGTTGAAAATGAGTCCGAACACCTATTTCTCTTCATGATGTTGATAAGTTGTGTTTTGATTGAGACAGCTACTTTAAGACAATAATGATGATCCGTTGCTATTTAAGTCAAGTGTGATGAACATAACAAATTATAGTTCCTGAAGTCAACGTGACCTCCTTTGGGGAATCTTCTTTAATGATGGTAATTATCTTCTAGCAATGAATACGTCTGTAGGATTCACATTACGTCATTGCACTTTTGATTTTCAAATTTTGACGATTCAGTTCACTGTTTGTAGAAAATGTTATAATAAACAAGTTGTTTTGAAATTATGTCATTCTTTTTTTGTATGCACTAATACATAGTAAAAAAGAGACAAAATTATTTTTAAAGAAAGAAATAACTAGATAATTAAAGACAAAATCCTTTTTTTATTCAATAATATTTCGAACAATATAGTCTCAAGTAAAGCCTAGGTCACAAATAAGAAAATGCCGCCGGGCGGCGTCTGTTTCTCCAAAAAATCGCAATATCGGCCGGCGTCCGTCCGGCGGCAGTGACTATCGGACGGCAGCAGCTGAAAATTTTGCTCATCGGGCGGGCGCCTTCGAGTTTTAAGTAATACTTAAAAGCTAACGGCGGCCGGACGATAATTTTTGGGGTCACTGAGTATAAATATCATCGAGCGGACATCGCTCGGTCGCCGGGCGGCGACCGGGCGATGATCTTTTGATCGGGCGATTTTTTGTTCTACTAAAACAGCGTCCGATTTAAAAGGCGTCCGGGCGGACATCGGCCGGGCCCCGCCCGGTGCCTGAATAGAGACAAGTTGTTAAACGATTATCGCCCGGTACCCGGACGATTAATGTACTGGCACCGGGCGGACATCGTTTTGTCATCCGGCGACCGGGCTGCTTGTGTTTGTTGTAATTTCAGCTTGAAGAAGTTGTAATTGCCAAAAAATATATTTGTGAATTATTTTTGAATACTAGTAAACATGAAATTTTTTCTTCAATGTCCATGCGAATGTCTGATTGATTTTCGCCTCCTACGGCCTCGATACTGGCCGTTGGTGACTCGTTGTCAACAACACGGACCAACTCCTTGGCCTACCCCTTGGCTTTGGCAGCTGACTTCTTTGCTGGCTGGCTGATTTATCTAGGATGTCATTAAATGTAAAGTCATTGTCGCCCGGCGCCCGCGCGGCAACCGTCCGATTCACTTTTAAATCGCACAGGCGCCGTACGGACATCGGGCGGCTCCGCCTGATCCGTTCAATTCTTTCTGTAATATCCACTCGGCAAAAAATCGCCCGACGACTTTTTCATTTATGACCACGCAAGGTATCAGATTTAAAATCGCCCGGCGTCCACGACATCAAAAAATCTGCCGATTTTATAAAAATCGTTTAATCGGACGGCGCCCGTTTTATTTGTGACCTAGGCATAAAAAAGTGTATTTTAAAAAAATACACATTTTTATATTTTTCTCTTGAAACCCAAATATTTGTGTTGACATTTTTGTTTAAAAGCGATAATCTTAAACTTTGGATTGAATATGCCAAAATATTCTGAAAAACGTAAATACACAGAAGAAAAAAAAACAGGAGCAATTGCCGCTCAAAAGAGGAATGTCAGTATTATAGAGCATTTGAATTTACGACAAAGCCCAAGAAAACCAACATTTGTGCGTTCACATAAATATATGAACGTTAGTTAATAATGAGGTAATATGTACCATTCATACATGGCTTTTGCCTCAACAATTTTGTAGGTAATTCTAAAACAATATATTCGGATTTGTTTGCCTACCCTTCATTATTGAGATTTACTTTTAGTGCCTGGAACAGATCGAAAATTATTTATTTCCGGTATATACTATTTTCATTGTTGATAAATTTAAAGTAGAAAGTCTTTCACGTTTCAATAGCAAAAATATTTAAAAGATTATCAATTGAATTTGACGTATTTATCAAGGCAATGATTACACTCGTATAAGCTAAGTCATTTTAAAAAAGAATACATTCAATGACGTAAGAGTACCTGTGACGTAGTTGACTGCCATTACTGGCCATTTAAGATGTATTAGGAATTTCATTTTTTAAAGATCTAATTCATTTGTTTTAGCCATTATGAAAAATGGATTCAGTTCTCCTTCTTTAAAAGAAATACATTCGGATGAATCTATTATATTAATAAAATATGGCTAAATCTCAAAGGGCATGCAAGAACACATCTAAATTACACACATGGTATTCATGTTAAATGATAGCCAGACGTTCAGTAACTCTTTAATAACCATAAATATAAACTCTCTATTAATTGTGTCTGGAAATTACAAAAGCTGAACAGTTACTCTGATTAACTGGTTTATATCAGCATGAAACTTTTAATATTTTCCCACCATTGTTATGCCATTGACCTGCATGAACGATATGAATATCAAAAACTCAGATAGTGAAGATAGGTTCTGCCACTCAACCTTAGTCAGGGGTCTTGATCAAGTCACGGGAAAAAGGAAGAAAAGAAAAGAAACACAACACCTGCAACAAATATCTAGTACGACATATACATATCTCATAGTGTCCAAAATACATCCTATTTTATCATTGAAATATAAAAACAACAAGAAAAGACCATAAACAAACTAACAAAAAAACAACAATATAATACCCCTCCCCCAAAACATATCTGATAAAAAAAACATTTCGCCTCACTGTGCGTGTTTAACAAAAGCAAACAATTTTGCGAAATGTAACCGTTTTCAATAATGTTAAAAAGACAATATCCGAAAAAGAATTATAAGGACCTTACAGTAATGAAGTGATTTCTGCTTGATATGCGCTAGTCTCTAATACAGCTCATGAAGTAGTTTTAGGAGCAGTGTCACGGTTGTATTGCTATCATAACGTTTATTCAGTTTTACATCAATACAAACTATTGCAAATTCTACCAATTGAAACAATTCCATGTATAAAAACTTTATTGTCAAGGTAACTCAAGTAATAGTTAAAGGTATTGGACATCTGAACATGCAAATGATGTTTAATTTAGAATTATGAAACATCTACAGATAAAACTTTCAATTTGATATTATCTTGTCATACCATAAAATGTGGTGACTGATCAACGAGTAAAAGAATATTGCTTTGCCTAAAATAGAAAGAACAACGGACGGAACTTAATATAATTGAATGCTGAGAGAGTATAAGCTGCTAAGAAGGGGCAAATTATAAAGGTAGACAATATATCTTGAGAGCTAAATTCTGTGTTCAAGTAGGGAACTGAATATTGAAACAACCAAAATAGAAAATATTGACAAAATAAGAACTTGTATATTAGAAACACAATAGGAATGTCGAGCGGAAACATAGCATCACTGATAATAATATTTTATAAAAAACAAAAATATCAAATCATTTATGTTGAAATACGATATATGTGGGGTTTAGGATTTACTGAAAAAAAATAATATAGAAAGGCATAAATTCAATTTTATAAATATTATACAAAACATATCATCAAAAAAATGAAATTTACTAAGTCATCTTTTAAGTAACTTTTGATATTTTCTTTGTCTATCTCTTTGTCATTAATCTGTGAAACAATGACATTATAGGATTATATTCAAAAGAACGTTAACATTCCATCCTTTCTATTTTCATCACTCTCATTAGTCAGCAAATGCCAGTTTCTCAGAAAAGTAAAATAATCTTATAAATGGCTTATAACGTCTTTGGCTTAAAGTAACTATTAAAAACTTTTTATCCTTGTTCTGTCTCTCACGGGTTGTAGATGAATTTGCTATAGTCAGGTCAATGCTTCAATAACTAGGACTATGCAAATATGCTTCATTTCCTCGTGCGCTCTTTTCGTAAATACCGTTTATAATTACATATATATTTTTTTATAAATTTGAATCTTGTTCCTTTTCAATAAACAAGTGTAATCTTCAACCGGGTCCGACCTTTGACCTTCTCGTATTAAAACTGAAAATAATAACCAACATATCAGAAATAACTAACAAAGATCTCAATAATGTATATATGATATCTTTCTATATGAAACTTGGTGTCGGACACAAGTTACTATTATTCAATTTTTTCACAATTAATATATATACTCATAATTATGATTTAACTCAAAAAGATTATCAAAAGCAGCTTCCCAACAGATTATTGTTTTTTTTCCTGAAAATTTGCACAAATAATATATACATGTACTAGTAATAATCTTAGTTTAACTGCAAGAGATTCTCAACAAAGCACTATGCTTCCAGACTATTGCCTTTTTCTTGAAATTTTCAAAAATTTATTACATAGTAAAATATTTTCAAGTAAACAATGAAAGTAATTAACACATTGCCAATGGCACTTTCAAACTACGTAAATTTCCAAATAAATATAAAAAAGTAAAAAGAGATACCTTATCCCTTACTACGTTAGTCACACAGTAGAAATATTGTGATAAGTACTGCAAAATTTGTAGTTCATTGCATATTTCAATGTACTTGATTAATTACTTGGATTGAATACAGTAGATATTTTTACTTTTCTAAAAATATCAAAATCTAAGTACATTTTTATTAACTTAAGGCTGTTTCCTTGAAATATAAAGCATGCAGCTTTTTCAGTACACTAGCTTGCACGATAATACATTTAAATTGGCTTTAAAGATAATAAAACAAATCAATAAGTTCAAATTACATATAATTGCTATCTGGTCATTTTTAAATATAAAATTAGCATTTTTGAGTACATAAACAGAAGATATATTCGTTTAAAACGCTGCAAACTTTATGTAATCAGTTTAAAGACATAGTGTCATTAACAAACTGGCTGCTTTTTTTAGAAAGAAATTAATTATCTTGACGAAAAGTAGGAAACCCAGATACCCAATCATAGTTTGAGCACTGTGTTATTCAGATTAGACATATTCAGATAGAATTACTAGCAACGTCAAGAGTATAAACGCTTAGATAGTATGGAAATTCATCAGTGCAACATTTCGAATGTGAAATCAATTCTTAAATATCCAAATTCTGAAACAGAAATTATATAAAAACGTAATTTTGAATTACTTATAGGTTTTTTTTGAAAGTATTACTTGTAAAAAATAACCTAGTTATATTCCTGCTAATAGATGCGCTTAAGCGGTTGAATGCAATAATAAAACATTCAAACAGAATATTTTTTCCGAAGTATCATTTTGTATTGAAACAAAGAAAGATCCAAAAGAAAATCATAATTTTGATTTGTAATACTTTGCTACTAAATATTTTGGTCCAGACACTGTTGTTTTTTGCGATAAAAATGTCCACGAAACATACAAATTCTGAAGTAAAAAAATCAGTAACGAAAATTGTTGATTAATGTGCAAAACGTGTTTTCAAAGAATACATTCGTAAACATATATCAATAATTGATCAAGAGAGAGAGATCGCAAAAGATCGCCACGCAGGGACTCGAAACACGGGTCTCTAGATTGCCGGTCCAGTATGCTAACCTCTACACCACAGCGGCCGTTGCGTTTTCTTCGTGCTAATTGACCTTAAATATTTAAGTTATTTTAACTCTATTGTGACGTCATCACTTTTATTACCATAGCGGCGAGCTATCGATAGCTACTTTTACCGCAGTTGGCTGACTCAATCACTGTTAGTTTTTCTTATTATAAATATATCATGGCAAACACATTTCTTATCTATAAGGCCACTACCGCCCAAGAATGAATATATCGAAAATTATACATAAAACAATCGCACAAAAAATCGACACGCCGCAGCCGGGACTCGATTTTTTGTGCAATTTTTCTGTGTATAATTTCCCGCTCATGACTTTCTTTCTTTCAGATATATAAATGGTACGTCCATCTTTTTACAGAATTATCATTTGTATTAATAGCCTAAGAAATGACTCAAAACTGAAAAACGCTAAAATATTTTTCACTCAAATGGGGCTAATCGAACTATTTAATCTATGCAAGAATTTTACATTTTATTTTATGGATGATTTTGGAGCTACTTTAATGTGTTGTTACCCTGCAATAATCTAATTGTTTATAAAATCTGCATGATGAATCATTGTAAACAACACGGAAGTGAAAGACGATATGATAATAAAAAAATCAATTAAAGAAGTTCCAGGGAAATTGTCTGGTAACATTTGCATACACATCGACTATTTGAGCATCGCTTACAGTCGTGAACAAGAATTATCTTTTAAAACGAAACTCGACCGAAGTAAATCTGTTTAACATGCAAAATTATGAGATTTCTAGGTTTTCAATACAAAAAGAAATGTTAGCAATGCTTGCACAACTATTACAATGAAATGATAATTTTCCATTGTAGCTATTAAAAAATACTCATTTTGTAAACATTGAAATAAAATTGTAGCAACTTCTTTTGAAGGTGTCCTTTTACTCGTTGTACGCTTGACATTATAAACTATGTAATTATTTACAAATTAACCTTTTATTTTTGTACTATCCCCTACATTTTATTTTATAGTGGCAAAACTAACCGTTACATTTAATCATAGAGCTGTCCTTAAAATTTTATTTTATATGTAAGAACTTTCCTTTACATTTTATTGTCGAATGGTAGAACTGACTTTTTCATTTTATTTCAAAATGATCAATGAGATTCACCGATTTCAGTTTGCAATTTTAAAATGACCAATGAAAATTATTCTTAAATTCAGTCCGTCCCTGTTAATTTTACATGAAGACAAGCTAATAACAAATATGAAAATGCATTTTTAATTGATTCTTATCCCAACGACGTGTTTAACTGTCTACTAATCAAGATGCTAAACTTGTGTCTATGTTTGATTTGTCTTTAGTGTAATCCAGTTACCATAAATGATACGGTTTAATCAAATTATTGCAATTATGATTCAGTAGTCAATTGAGTCAACTGGCGTTCATTCAGACCCACCAATCAAAGATCTTTACGACAAAAAATAGTTCTTTGGATAATATTGTTTGCACTTACTACCGGTTCTTGACACTGATCATTATTCACGGTTCAGGAGGGCTTAAAGCCATAACTTGGTACACTTGGTAATTTTGCCATAAGTTTTATAATGACATTTCAACGCATAGTTGCTCAAAGACATCTTAAACGTTTGTTTTTAATTTTGACTGCACTTGACGACACAAAAACTGTATAAAAGATAACTATGTTATATTAAGATGCCACCTTTTGATTAAAAAGTCAAAGATAAGGACAAAGCAAAAAGTATTATGCATTATTTGAATTTTTATTTCATCACGTGCTTCTAACCGTGGCTAACTTGAACCATTCATTCGATTTCATATGAGGAAGATACCTATAAAACTACTTACTTATAGTCAACAATTCGGCTGTACAATGTCTTTTATAATCAAGATTTAACCCTACACATTTGTTTTTCTGAGTATTAAGGCATTTTCTTACGAGTAAGTAATCTATTATTGTTTCGGTTAACAAATTATGTAGACATTCACTATTAAACATATTTTGCTTTTTCAGTTGAAACCATTACACTGCCTCAGAATATCAGATCCTTATATAACAACTATGTTGCCATACCAGTTTAGTTATTTATTGCCTGGTGGTAACATTACGTGATCTATAAGAGTAGCATTATAAATCTTTGTTAACTTTAATCACCACGTCTGCTCTAACTATGACTACAATTGTTTGGGAATTTTCTAGACAGCAAGTTATTCCAGTATTGCGAAACAATTCTTAAAAGAAATAAAATTTGCTCCGGGGATATGTAAGGACAATTTTACATTTTTTGTGGTCGCTGGGTTTCTTCAATATATTTTAACTGTAACTTTTTGTCCAATGTTTTATGTCTTAAAATGAAAGGTATTGGGTCAAATAGATATCTTTTAAAACGAAAATACACAGCAGTTATTCGCACGATTTATTTTCGATACATGTTCTGTAGAAACAATTAAACATACATTTAAAGCGGTATGTTTGTTTCCAATGTTTTATTAAGTTACAGATTTGTACTTAACAAAGTTTAAGTTTTCAAAGCTGATATTTTGTAATACTAATTATAAAAATCACACATTTATTTATACATTTATTCATTTATGCTGTTCAAATACTACGTTTTTGCTTTTGCTTTCGATACTTTTGAGGTGAGGCATTATATAAGCAGTGACTTGTCTTTCTGATTAAAGCCTCACTCTATACGTAAGCGGTCTTTGCTAGATTTTTGTGACATTATAAAATGCTTTGTCCTTTATATTGCTCAATAATGTGCAAAAGCTTAACGATTAACTTAACAGACAATTCCGTTCCGCATTCACCATTTCAAATCGACTACACTGTGTGCATATAACATACGATGTGGTTTCCATCTTGTTTCACATTCATTTTTTAAATTTTGATTCAAAACATTTATTTTAAATATGTCAAACGTCTGGCCAATGAGGTTGTCTGCCATACATCAATCATAAAAGCAATGTGATTACCTAAACCATCACTTAATATAGAGATGTTTTGCAATAGAGATCGGTGTTCAAAACATAATCAAGTTTGATAATCAGGTTTCAGTATATATTTTAATTCTATCTTTTCAGGTACCAAAGAGTGAACATGCAAAAATGCCTTGAGTTTTTAAAATCATTTTAAATTTGCAAATAAATTACTTTTGTAAAAAGGATATTTAATTATTTGAAATACAATTTTAATTACACTCATCTTTTTTGCCTATAAATTGAACGGATATAAGCATTTGTGAAGTCTCGGTTTTTGCAACGAGGAAGTGATCTCAGTTATATTTCCTTGCAGTTTTTGAAAATATAGATATATAAATTGTAAGATGAAATATTTCTAGGGTATAGAATTCGCCGTTGAGACATTCAATTTTATTTAATACTATAGCGTGTATTTTATATTTTTCATCATAACAGTAAAATTTCTAAGGTATGAGATTATTTTATATGTTTTGAAGATAAATATATTTATGAGCAAAACTAAAGTATTTGTGCAATGTTTCTTTTTCAAAGTTGTGAAATACCCTCCAGCTTGATATTTTAAATCAAAATGATAATAATGCTAATGATAATAAATATGACAAACAGTGTACAAAAGAATGTTTACGGTAAGCCGGTCCTTTCATATTTTTCCATAGATCAAAAAACATAAATATAACTTGAATATTTATCCTACAAATGTGATTTTCTAGGTTAAAGATCTACCAAAGCTTTCATGAAGTATTAATTATACGTTACATCTCATATTTCATAGCAATATGGTACTCTTCCCCGATTTAACAAATACGTCCATGAAATCAAAATATCTAAACAAAAATTATTTTAGACACTAATTTGAAATATAAAATATAACATTGTTTAAAAAAATTGTGTTTAAAAATAAATTATAGACAATTTCCAAAATAATTCCTTATTTGTGATTATCATAATTTTTTTCAGGCAAAAACATATAAAGCAATGTTTGATTGCAAATACGACTACTGACATCCGACGAATGAGCGTGGGTTGTTGAAATTATCCAAAGTGCTGTATGTTATAGCTAAATGTTTCTTTAGTCATTAAAAACTTAAATAAGTAAAAATGCCATGAGTGCAGTATCATGAGTACAACCTGAACACAAAATTATGTTTCTTTGAATGAATTATGATTTGCCAGTTTCCAGGTTTTTGGACAAGATGTCAAAACCATCCTTTGTCGTATGGTCAAGTCTGCACAGAAGGATTGTGTTATCAACAAATCAAGATCTCCCCAACGAAGTGTTAAAGCCGGCAGACTGAAGGGTGATGCAGAGTTAAACGTTTCTAACAACCATAGTTAACACTAACAGATCGGGCTCAGATTCATTCCCTTTCCATGTTGCAATGTTTGCGATTTTCATCTTCATGGATTGTCTTCTTGTTATCTTAAGTAAAATTTGATGTTCAATTTCATAATTATCACGACATTTCTTATACGTTTCTTAAAATAAAATTTTCAGTTAATACGTTGTAAAAGTAATGTTGATAATTTTATATAATGACAGAGATGCAATCATACAATGTTCCCAAGAGTTAAAAATGTCCTTTAGTGTATTTTCAAGGATTTTAATTGTATAAACGAACGACATTAATTCTTTAAGACTTTATTGATAAATAAATACAAGTTTAATAACACTTGATTCATTTTTTCTGATTTTGAAAGTTTATGTATGTTATATTCCTGAAAGAAAAACTATATTGTTAAAGAAACTGCTTTCATCATTATTTTATTTATTTATTTCTTGCAACAAAATCCTTAAGGCATTACTTTTGTAATTATAAGTTATTTTCGAGATGTTTTGTAATAGAAAAACACATATTTGTTTGATAAATGACAAAGCAAAATAAACATGCTATGGTTTGAAACCATTATCTATGTTTGGTTTTGTTTATAATTTGATATTTCTAAATGTTTTGTAAAATAGCAGAAATAAATTCAGTAAAATGAAAACGCTAGACAGTTTATGTCCGTCTTTTTTTTATTTTGATATTTCGAATATTTTTGAAAATTAAATCTTGGTTTGATACTCCAGGAAGAAATACTAACCTATTGCATTTAAAGATTCCTTGCATGTTTTGTTCTTTGGTAGGCGGATTAATTTTATAATTTAATTTAATTAAATCTCAGAAATTGCTATAAATCACACACAGAGATAAATAATATAATCTAATCGAATAGAGCAACTAGAATAAAAAAATATAAATATTTCGTCCAAATAACATTTGATGAATTTATAACATTATTCAGGAATTCCAGTCTGAAGAGAACACTTCCGAAAACCTACATATTATAATTCTGAATGTATATTAAAGTCGTCGGGACCGTCGAAAAAAGCAAGATAAAAAAATGTCGAGATAAACGTGCAAACGTTTAAAATGAAACATTTATTGATTTTGTTCTCATCAGACTTGTACATAATTTTAACTTCTTCGTCAAATTAGTTTAGAATAGTGCCTTCATGAAGAAGTTGTCATCTATATATATTAGAAGTTATTCATTGTTCAAAAAATTTATTACTTTACTCTTTGTAAATGGCGGATATTCCAAGGGGACAAAAAGGCTCTCTAAAACATGTGTATGATAAACACAAACCAACAAATCAATAACATCGTATTTCTTAAACTAATTATTCATGCAGCATATATTTATTTCATGTAACAAAATGTTACACAATTTACTTTTCAAAAAAGCGGTGTAAAAATTATGCCAACAATGTTCATGTATGAGAACTGTCGCTGTTATATCTACTTTAGTTGTTATGAAAAACACTACAATATTTGCATATTTTAGTTTGAGCTACGCATGAATGTTTACAGCCAACTTTGTGTTTTTATCATCTTCGAATGGCTGACGAAAATATTTAGGTCTAGGTAAACACAGGATGTGTAACATTAACCTTTTGGACTGAAATTTTACATCGAAATACTATAAAAAGATTGAAAGATTAAGATAAATAGAAGGAAGTATATCGAGATTTTCACAATTTGACCGAGATAACTTAAGATCGAGAAAAAGGCGATGTTCATTATCATAAGCAAAGGGATCACAACAAACAAAGCAACCATTTATCTATCATGGAAATTAATTATAAGTCATTTTAAAAACTTGAATTAAAAAAACAAGTTTTTGTTGTTAACCATAATAAATTGATAAGTTTTAAAATGCATAAATATTTTCAAAGATAAAAAAGCCAATTTAACTGACAAAATAATACTTATTTCACATAAACATATAAAACAGGCTTTGTACTGAATTACATCCATTCGATACCAATTTCATGTCTGAAATGAGCTGTCATATTTGCGGCGGGCAGTCACGTCGACATCAATCATTAATGCAATTTAACTGACTTATATCATGGCTGTCAGATAACATATTAATTAGAGGAAGGTACGCAATTGAGGTTTCCGATACGTACTCTTACATAGAACCTTCCCAAGGACCTTCCCGAGAAATGTGGCTTAAAATATAGTCTGGTATTGTCATATGTCCTTGATAAAGACTCCTCCTTTTATGACAGAACGAACTACTTACTGTCAATAATAAAAATTGAGTCATAGTTTTTTTGCCATTAAATATATGTTATCACAATTAAGGCATAACATTCTTCATAAACATAATTTCAGTTTTTGAAGGATGTTAATTTTGAAGGGTCGCTTAAAAAGAGTCCGTAAAATGCAGACCGTGCTATCTTAACCATTCAAAATATTTAAATCACGTGTATTGTGATAAGAATCCAAAAGAAAACACAAAAGTGATAAAACTTTAGAATATGTATATGAAAACATTTTTCTATTTTCTATTATACTTTCATATAACGGTTAATATTAACATGATATCAGCATTCAAGAAATTGATAAAAACAGTTCAAGGTACACATTTAAAAAGCTATATTTAATCACAGAAAAATACACCAGAGCGATATTAAAATGTGTTGTTCCGATTTAATGTCTTTTGTTAAGATTCAACAATGGAAATAATGCATATATCGTACAAGCGCCTTTTACAAGAATCCTTCAGAAACCATTCTATTATAAGTAACATTAAAGAAATAAAAAAATAGAGGGTACTGTTTATCTAATATTTTTTTCACAGATTTCTGTGCGGAAATTCTTGCCAATTCCATTAGACTTCATTTTCATAAAAGACATGACGAAATGAATGTTACTACATTTGGCAACTTGGCAAATTTGATTTCAAAACATTTTACATCAAGATATTTCTAATTCTCTTGTCCTTGTAAACAAATATATATCTGTAACAGGTATTTTATGATGATCAATGCAAGTGGATGGTTGTTTTTGATCCTTCTTGAAGCATAATCTGAAATACAGAAGATAAAAAACTCTCAGTATAAAATATCACTATAAGAACTACATTACGGTATCAGTCTTTCAAAATATATGCATGATAATAAATTATTCTGTATTTACTCTTGCGGTCATCTTTTACCATGACATAGTTTTTTATTCCGAAGTCGATTCCTACTTCCGTAGATAAATATACAAAAAAACGAATGTTTAATTGAGATAATTGGAAATGTTAACATTTACAGCTATATCTTATTTTAGCTGGTCTGATCTTTCCAGTTTTTTATTGATTGTCTTTGTATCTGATACTTACGAAAGTTCAAAGCAAATCTATGTTAAGTATAATATTATATTTCATTTTAAATGCTCAAACATTTGAAACATTGTAAAAGAATTGTAATGAAAGAGTTAAAAACTGATTTTTGTAAATTATCATAATTTATTTGTATGTGAAAAAGTCAAATGATCTTGCATTAAGTACTGCCAACCTTTGTGCCAACGTAATAAACAATGTTATTTTGCTTGAATGCTTGATTGGCAAAACTGAATAACAAAGTATAAAGTTTAGAATGTTGCTCTCTTTATAAAAAGAATACACTTTTAATTTGTAGAAGTATATTTACTGTTTAACTGTTTACAAGTGTTTCCTTCTCCAATAATAAAAAATGGAGATGCTTTCAATTTATTTCTGTAACATTAAGATATTGGCATAACCTTGATGGCTCGTGTTTTGTTGACGACATTTACTGTAAAAGGAAAATGATTAAACCAAGCTATTACAGTACAATATGATTAATTGATATCAAATTAAAGTTTCTAAAGTCCATGTGACCCTCTTGTGGGCGTTTATATTAATGTAACTCATAAGTTTTTCTAGTGGTGTAGTAGAATATATGGTATCAAAGCAATTTCGTTTACCAATAAATATGATCCCTTCTTTTCACTGAAAGTAAAAATAAAATATAATGAACTTGGCGATACAATTCCAAATGTTTATATCTCGATCGTAATCAAATTGAAAAATCAAAAGCTCGAATCATTATTTAATATGATGTTCTTGTAATGGTTAAATATGCAATTATTTTGTGTTAAATGTATTTGTTTTATGTTTCAAGTATAATTCAATTGAAAAAGTATATATTTGCTTTATAAAGACGGGGCGTAAAATTGGTACAAATGTTCCCAATGCAAGGCAAAGTTTAGTCTCAATTAAATAAAGCACGATCTTTATTTGACTCCATTCAAATCAACTTGCAGTCGTTAACACAACAACTTATGCCGTAAAATTGAGGATGTATAAGTTCTGTCATTCAGTTTGGAACAACATCTGTTGCCGCCACACATAGTCCAAAGTATGTCTGTCTCAAAACAGAAAATTTTATTTCCATTTATTGTGTAGTAGTTCTACACACTGCCATATAAATGATGTTTTGATATTTAGTTTTAATAACTAAGATTTAAAACGATACTAAAGAAAATCATTAAACCCAGTCATTGTTTTTCACCTTTGATAAATTTAAAGACAATTGTCTTTTATATATTTCAATAACAATACATTTGAAGGGTTATGTAGTGCATTGCTGTGCTCATCATATCAAACCAGTCAGTGGGTAGACTCGTAATGAGATATTACAAGATAAAAACAACAACAAAAAGAAAAACAAAACAAACAAACAGGAAAACAAAAAACACACACAAATCTGCTAAGTCATCTTGTTCGTAATTATTTTGATCATATCATAAATATGTATGTTCTTTTGTCATCTTATACCATATTAAAACATGTATCAAACAATGACATTTTAAGGAAGTGATTATTCAACCGAATATGAAATGTATCTTCTTTTCTCGTCTTTTCAATTTTCAAATATGTCTGTAGGTTTCCAAATGTCAATTTCTCATTTAGTAAAATAGTTTTGCAAGTCTTATAATATCTTGATCTTAAACTAACTCTTTTGAAATTGTTATATTTGTTGTCCTCTCTTGGTCAGATTATAAATAATTACACTATTTATCAAAGTTTCTCATTAAAATTAGATGAAAATATCCTTATTATTCAGTAAGCAGTATTTTTAAAATCTTAAAAAAATATACAATTTGAAATAAATCGATGAAATAAGATATCGAGGCATGAATGTTTTATCATTAGAAGAACTGAAATTGAAGTAATATGTGACACATTCTAACAGTTTCAAAAATATGATTTTTCAAGACAACCTCTTGTCACATCTCTTCATGATATAATTTTTACCTTGGATCATATTATCATTAAAGCAAATCTGCTAAAGAGTAAATTTTTTTGACCTGACACTGTTCTTTGCATTGTCATGGAACATTATAATTTAGAATGTAGACAAACGAAATACAGGATGCGAAACGTATTACAAATGACAATTCATTCTTAAACACCATCCCGACTTAAAGATGTCCCCTACTTTGAAAACAATTTGTCCTTGTGGTAAAGTATCTAATACTAAAGTGGTTTTTAGTACTACAAGTGCTTTGATTTGTCTTCGTTGCCAATATGTTTTATCAAATACTCTAATCTAAAATTTCAGGACTTACATGAAGTTTCTCTTTAAAGGAATTATCTGATGTTCATTTTGAAATGAAAGAACAGATAATTGTTTATTAGATTTCTGTACCTTTTGATCTACGCCTGAAACCAATACCTTGTCTGCAAAATTTTCACTCAGTCGCTACCTCGGTTTCCCCAGAATAAACATTTTCTTGCGGCAAATAACCTAAAGTTGAAAACGTTTTTTACTCAGATTGGGCTACGATTCACAAAAAAAATCATTTTAATTTCGAGATTTTTTCTTTTTTTATCTTTTGTATGTTTATTTTATTTTATTTCTGTTAGAATCTCAATTGTTCAGTTGTTACTCTTTCGGCGTGTATCTTTCAGAGAATGTATATGTTGTGACATTTTATGTTTTTATAAAGGCAAGAATAAATCAATTCAATTTTCAGAAATGTTCATACATTGTTGAACAATATCTTTACAATATTCTTCACACTAGGTGATTAATCAAATATGCATTGGAAAACTTAGGAGGAAGGAAGTGTAAGACGATATAAAATCAATTTTGAGAATTTCCTGGAAAATTTTCTGGTTACGTATGCATAAACACTGACTAATTGAGCATGGCTTAAATTGTATTACTAATATTCCGAACAATTCTTATCCAAACAACGTCTCCTTGGCTGTAAACTTATTAAGATAATTTACATATTTTTGATCTTCATTACGCTGAAATAAAATGGTTTAATCAAATATATTGAAATAAGTACAGGAGTATACTGCAGTTAAATTAAGACATAAAGGCAGAAGGGAAAACTGCGTAATACTGTTGAATCTCTTTCATTTTGAATGATCTCTGAATTTGGAAATTAGACACAATTCAATCGCAGATAAATGTGGTTTTAACGAATTAATTTGTTTGCTTGTTTCAAGGGCAGATACTTCATTATAAAGGTAGGCATTGTCTGCTTTTTGTGTAGCTGGATTGGGTGAATATGTAAAATTTCAAAATTTTGGTTAAGAGTATTTTTTCTACCTCTTCTTTATCTAAAGCTATTGCAATTTTCTTAAAAATTGAACTGTTTTTTTAAGAATATAAAGTTTTTTAACCTTAAGTCAAAAGAAACTGAATTGCCCAATGCAATTTCATAAAAACATTGCATTGTAACAAATGATAAAATGAAGAATGTACGCATGCTGGTATGGTATCTGCCATTGCAATGGGGTGAGTTTGTATTTTCAAATTCAATCCAATTATCTTTATATAATAGATGTTTCAGTGAAAAGGAACTTTCTAAGGTGCCTGATTGACAAATGATTTAAAAGCAGGTGAATTTCAAAGAATATTAATGATTTTGCAAGGTTTTTGTTAATTCGTAATTTATCAAATGATTAATAAAACATTTGATTGCCCTTATATTTCCGTGTCATTGAAAACGAACCATTTCTGAGACATTTAAGAACTCAATAAGGGTATCGAACCACTTGTGTTTTACGATAACTCTCACTCTGATAATTACGGTCAATAGACTAAAATATTGTATTCATTTCCTCATTTCCGCTTTGAAAACGTTTTACTTAAAACTAGTTTTGCAGAAATATGTATTTTGTCTTTTAGACTATTAACGTC
Source organism: Ruditapes philippinarum (assembly GCF_026571515.1). Classification (NCBI taxonomy): domain Eukaryota; kingdom Metazoa; phylum Mollusca; class Bivalvia; order Venerida; family Veneridae; genus Ruditapes; species Ruditapes philippinarum. The sequence continues at coordinate 41,150 of NW_026863140.1, read as the reverse complement.
AAAAACATGTAAGTTATCTGTCATACTCAAACAACTAAATAAACTTAAATAACGGGTATATTTCTTGTAGCACATTTCTATCTGAGAGTACAAAACACTAAACTGCTTTTAATGTCAAATTCTTTAAACACATGTTAAAGGGTACTTACCAGAGCGTAATTTAGCATTGCAGTGAAAAGAACATCATGACATTTAAGAAGACATAGACTTCATACAAAAAAAAACTCTGTTGATACTTCAAAATGTGTTCCTAATTACAAACGTTCTACAAGACGCATCAATTAATGATTTTTACGGGAACATCATTTCGGTTGATAATTATTTTTCCTGCTCTAACTAACTGTTCCTGAAGTGCATCATTAGTTGCGTTTCAGGAAAGTCATGAATAAATTCACAGGGTTAGAAAGCATTTTCAAGACAGATCGATTTATTTATAAGTTCTTTTATCCGTTCGTAAATAGCATTTTACTGTGGACAGTTTATTTCGTATTCCAATTTATGCAATGATTTGCAGCTAATTATGCAGCACTTATGTCTTTCCTTTTTTGCCCCTAACCATTGTTTGTTTGAATCAGTCAGAGATTTCGTGCGCGAGACTATTAAACTACCTCATTAACCAAGAAGCTTTATATTCACTTTTTTCAAAAATATAAATAATAAGGACACTGATTATTCTGACAGACCATCACACAAATGCATGCAATGTGCAGTAACGATTATAGTGTCACATTTATTTAGTTAGTCCATTTTGTCGGATCAACGCCGCATTTGGTGTCCTCCTATAGGCATTTTCATAAATCTAATCGCCGTGTCTGTTCTATCGATCACTGCACTTATACAAGATTTTCCCAGACAGAAGGTAATTCCAATTTTGCAAAACACTGCTTTAACAAAAATAAAAATTGTCCGGAAGGCACGTTAGGAAAAGATTTTCTATTTTTTCTGTATCGGGAAGGAGGGCATAGACAGTTTCTTTGTCTGTTTTTTTTACAGTTATACCTGATTCGTATCCAATGATCCCATATATGAGTTAATTGCGTCATTGTTCACTAAATGTTCAACGTTTTCTGTAAATCAATGTGATGGTCTCTTAAATGAGATCATTTAGCTTTTAAAAGCGCATTATGTCAGATGATTTTTAAATTCAAGACTTTTTATTACATGCTTTTCGGTGGTTTATAGAAATATATCAGTGATATAAAACTGGTAATTTCACTGTTTGAAACAGTGAAATTACCACTTTGATAATTTCACTGTTTTGAATTTAAGCCCCTTACGTTGTTTCAGTGAAATACCAGCGTGCACAGTACTGGGTACCAACTTGATGACGTGACGTCGTAAATGACGTCACGTTGTATTATTATTTGGCGCGCTTTTCATTCAGTATTAGATTTAATGTCTTTTTAAAACGTTTATTTGCATATAATAAAAAGAAAATTTGTTTAGTTTAGTGTAAGATCGAAATATATTTCACCTTGTGAACACCAAAAGTTCATATTTCACTCGTGGCTGCGCCACTCTTGAAATATACCTTTTGGTGCTCAGTCGGTGAAATATATTCCGATCTTACACTGAACTAAACAAATATCCTCTATATATTCATGAGTTTTTATGTCCTCAACTCGAACGGGAAGCCTAATACCTCATAATAACTTTTAAACGCAAGTTAACAATGTTAGGTGAAACATTTGTCCATTATAAAAATCATGATAACGTTTTTCCAACACAACATAACAAATTTTGATACTGTAATAACATAATATGATCTCCGAGAAAATAGCAAACACATCCATTCTAAATTTCCCTTTAAGCGGTTTGTATACGCTGCGTGTAAAAAATGAAAATAATCCCTAAATTACAGGTATAAAAGTGCTTTTAACATTAACCAATTTACAGACATTTGATTAATATCTGTGATAAGCCTGCTATAGGCTATATGTAGTTTAAGTGTTATAAGGCTTTGATACATCAGTAATTAAAACAATCATATTTGTTTGCAGGATTTGTGAGGTTAATGAAATTTAAACTATCTACCTTATTGATATGTTTCCATAAAATATGATGTTACACAAGAATGGTCGATGTAAAAATATCATCAGGTCTGATATGATAGTTAGCCAAATACGGAAGATATTTTTTTGTGTGGAATATTTCATAGATTTACACTGTTTTGACAGTTAAAATTATTAATCAAAAGAGAAGACATCGACAATTTTAATATATACAATAGAAAACAGGTCTATAGAAAAACGAAATTGTACGGAAGAAGAGAATTATGTAATCCAAGACTATAGACTTAATCTAAGAAATTTTTTCTAGTCTGGGATTTGGTAGCTAGGAGCAACACAGTTAATATTAATTCAATATCCTTGCAGTCTTTAATGATCTAAATCATATGTTTACATTATTTTAACATGACACAGTTCGACGGATTAACAAATAAATTTCGGATAACATGTACGGATTGTGTAAAAGAAAGTATCAGACGGTCATACCAGTTTTCCTTAAGACATTGTTTTGACTCATGAGAACTTGCGAAATTGAGAATTCACACTGCAGACATTTTGTTAAAGAAAATATTATGTCTGAAACCAAGTAATACTATCCAGGCAATGGTATCTGCAAACAAAGTAGTTTTCCCACACAAAATTCTCATTGCAAAGTACTGCTGATATCAGAGATTTTGACAAATACTTTGTTGAAATCAAATACAATAAAGGAAATAGAACCAATACACTCTTATTAAAAACATTGTTAAAAATGAAACCTAAATCTCATCTTATTACCATTTACAAACTACTTGTTTTTTTTTTAAATAATTTCCAGAAAAATGTCGATAAAAAAGGTCGTACAAAAAGATATTTTCAAAATTATGATCGTAATTTGATTCTGGTCTCAGATTTGACAAGTACCTTGTGGGAACAAAAACAAGTGAATTGTGCTTACATTTATGCATTTATGCATTTTTATGCATTTATGATATATTCCGTCGTTTTCAGAAACATAATTTTGTGATTTTTTTCCCAATAAATATCATTCATTAAAGATTCTGTATGTTGTAATTCTGGTTGTTACTACATTTTACTGAAATTTTATATATGTATATAATTATGATTATAAAACAAATTTCAAACATCGAAGAATATGTAAAACATGTACTGCAAATATTTATGCACATTATTTGTAATTATTAAAATACATGTATATGCATTCATTTCTTATTGAAAATAATTTTCTGATTACCTCCCTTTATTTACATGAAATGTTAAATTCGGTAATATCTTTATAATCAATGCTTTTTGGAACTTACAATATTGATAAATCTTAATTTGAGCATCATATTTATGATATAAAACCATAAAAAATATGTTTTGTCATTATTTGTTTCAAATAATCAAATTATCTTATTGTAATTCATCTTTTTAAGTTAAAATTATAGAGTTAGTATTATTCTTTAGAGACGAGTTTCAACTTAAAGTTAAAAGTATGTTATAAGGTTAGAAAAAATACACTTTAAAATATTAACCCTGTTTCCTTAAAGACAAGACAGAACAATGATTTTAATTTAAAGTAATAACTTACATAATACAGTTTTTAAATTGCATGCTTCCAGATGAGCCAAACTTTATTAATCTTAAAGAAAAAAGAAGAATGATTTTAAGAAATTAAAGTAAACAATATTCACAATTCAAGAAATAATTTTTCATGTTATGTGCAATTAATGACTGATTTTGTAGTATGTTATAGCATATTTCTACTGCGTTATTAATTCTATAAGTTTTTTTGCATGTATTGACCTATTTTTTTGTAATTGGCATATATTGTAGGTGCCATTTGCAATGTGTAAAATATTTTCGTTTTTCACTTCACTTTTTTGTTAAATACATTCTAAAACTTGTCATGAAAATAAGTATAATCTCAAGTCATGCTGCTTTATACTTATTTGTGCATAAAGCGTTAAAATATATGTCGGCGGTAATATTTTCTATCAATCTGACTAAATCGTTGGTCATATATGCAAACTAAAAATGTTAGCCTTACATATCAAATTGATACGAAAGTCGAATTCATAATTTGATAAAATAAATTAACATTAAATTTCCACCGGATTTTTTAAATTCCACCGGATTTTTTAAAGTGACTGTGTATATTGTAGCTTAACTTAAAATGTTGTTTATTTGCGAAAGAGATGTCATAACATCTCTTCTCATATTGAGAAAAATTGCTAAATAATACATGTTTAAAATGCACACAAGGATGGAACATGATACATTTTAAAAACTTTCAATTTTAAACATTTCTGCATTATCAGATTCAGATATAGTTGACGTCAATTCATGTGTTACAAGATCTAAATTTATACCTTAAACATATATCTTTTCAGATGATTGAATCTCAGTCCAAGGCAATAGATCAAAGGCAAATATCATATATTTTGACAATTTCAAGAGATGGCAGACTACAATACAGAATGCAGTGGCAGTAATATGGATTTTCAAAAACTTATAATTATATAAAAGACGATTTTTCACATAAACCGCCGCGCAGGAGTGAAATAAAGCCATTTAATAAAAACAATATTACACTAGACAATATTACACTAGTGTAATAACACTTTGACGTGGCGTCATTTGCGCTGTAAACATAGCGTTAAAGCGCGCTATTGTTAGCGTTACACTATAGGCGCGTCGAATAAAAACGACTCTTGTTAACAGTTTACTGTTCTTGTTTTATATATATGATACATAGAATATTATATCCGTGTAGATTCAAAACTAAATTTATTGAACTCGTTGAATAAAACAATGTTATGCTCGCCAGAGGTTCGCATAATACGATTTTATTCAACGAGTTCAATAAATTTTGTATTAAACCTACTCTCATTCAATATCCTCTATGTCTTTGATGTGTGGCTTCTTATATCTTCACACTGTCTAAAACATGTGTTCTTTTTATAGATTTAAACAATTTTTACTTCAAATTAGTTCTGCAGTTGTTAGAAAAGGGACAAAAACGAAATATTTTCATGCATATTTAACAAATAATACGTGGCCTTGAGGGCAATATGCAAGTTTACCGACTGATTGGTCAGACTGCGCAGCTGATGGACATATACCTTCCGAGGTCTGACCAACCAGTCCGTAAACTTGCATTTTGCCCGAAAGGCCATGTTTTATTTGTTATATTATACCGAATCTAAATCCTTTCATCCCTTTTGTTGCTGACATTTTTACTATAATTTATTTGTTCAGTGTGTGAAATATCTCAAACCCTAGTCGGATTTATTATTATTATTTTCAAGCGATACAGCAAAAAAATCATGCTCCTCTTTTGTTATTCAATTTTTGTTAATCAAATTAAACAGGCAAAAAACCCGAACTTTAAGATTTAATATGACGTCATCCAGTCCATATAAGAATTATTGACCGCCCCCGGTCTGTATGCGGTTTATGGACCGAATGACGTCAAATAAATTTAAAAGGGGCGTATGAAAATAATGTATAATATTAGAAGAAAATCACGGTAAGGAGAATAACGTACTTTACAGAAAGCGACCTTTTTTTGCAAAGTCGGTCATCAGGTTATACAACATGACAATTTAGATATAATGTAACAAAGAATATATTCTTAAACACTAAACAAATCCTGACATTGACAATACCTAGTTGTTTTTTTTTTGTTTTTTTTAGATATACACAAATTTCAATTATATTTGTCTACTTCGTGTTGATGCTTTATTAAAAACAAAACATGCTATATTCCTGCTACTATGACACTTGTTATTTACTAATAAAACTGGAATCCATAACAGATTATTTTCTTTCAGTTTTGGTCATCGTTCATATTTCCTTTCTTATTTGCATATTAATAAAAAAAAACATTCAGCGAGAATGTATGCATTCATAAATAATGTGAACTAATTCACCATTCGTATAATGCAAAAATGAAACATTTCCTTTCTATTTGATTATAATGACCAGATTTTAATGTATTATAACAAACAATGGTTCCTTTGTTTTATTCACATTCGTATTTAGTAGGAAAATCTCTCGAGATATGATTAGTGCAAAATTTAGCATTTGCAAAATAGAGCAGGTTATTCTTTATTTCATTCTAACGACATTATTGGCATATTTGTTATTTCAATGTATAATTATGTTTATGTTTGTGTGATAAAAAGCTAAAACGTTTTGAAAACGTCTTATTTCTAGGAAAAATATCTTCTGTAAGTCAAACAATTAAGGTCTGTCATTTTCTATGCTTTTCTGTTAAAGAATTACCAACAAGTTATACAATTGACCAAGATTCACATGGAGTAACTATAGTTTAACTTATTTTATGAACGTGTAACTGTCTTGATTTCCAGAAGTTTTGCCTATTATATCTTTATGTGACAGTTATGTTGTACACATACCACTGGACAAAAAAAAACAACAACTTAAAGTGTCTTTGGGCAAGCTGGACCATTTATGTCCATCTTTTTTATTTCTTCATTTTAAATTTTCTTTCAAAGTGACTCATGAGAATAAATTATTGGTTTTATACTCGGTCCATGAAAAGAAAATTTATAAAATGCTTTTGTAGGTTCGTAGCTGGTTTTTTTGTACGGCAGGTAGATTAATTTCATGCTGAATTCAGAAATTTTAATAATAATAAATCACCCGCAATGCTAAATTAAAATAAACGAATAGATCACCAGTAATATAATTCATTTAATGGACTAAGGTTTATTTCATAAATATAAATCGCCCACAATGCTGTTATAATATAAACGAATAGGTTACCAATAAAAATAATAATAGTTTTTGACATATTACCAAGACTCATCTTAACTTGCTGAGATACGAATAAGATTTCGTAAAAAAATATTTATTGTAACAAAGGTTTTTAATGAAATAATAAAAGGGATACCATGATGGAAACAAATTTTCTGGAAACAACCGGAAACAACCTATATTCTGAAATGTCCTAGAAAAATATCATAAAGACGGAAAAAGAGAACATTATGACTTTGAATGTGAGCTGAAAACTTAAAAACCAGTTCCATATCAATTGACTATGAAAACAAAACATAACAAGATATTCATAAGTGTCATCATTAATTGGTTACAAATGGCGTCAAAATGACAACCATGTGCAGGTAACTTTATTCCAGGCATAGATAGCAAAAATGCATTCGGCAAATCAATGACCTTCACGATTCACCAGTCGACCATAAATGACTCAAAAACAATAATTTAATTTGATTTATTTTTGATTTTCAAAGCAATAACTAGATACCAACTTCACGATTTTAATCACAATTTATCTGTTCATCGTTTTGAAGAGCATCAGTTTTATGACGTTTCATACTGGTGTTATCTTAAAATTTGTTGGTTTAATGTGCGTCTACTAGTTTGTTTTGTATTAACCCACCGCAAATATCGGAGAATTGTGGTAGGCTACAATTTATGTGTCATCACCGATTAAATATCGTTTAATTTCAAACTGTTTGTCTCCTATTTCCAAATAATAATGTGTAATAAAATATCTTGTTGACATAATAAACTGAAATTACTTTTCCAAAAACGCTGTTATGATGAACTTAAGTGCAAGATGTATTCCAGTTCTGTTTGTGTATCTAGTTTTTTGCGCTGATATAAAAACTCGAAGGCAAGTGCACCTTAAAAGGTTTCCGAGATAATTTAGCAGTAATAACAAATTTCTCCGCAAGTCACCAGCTTCTACTCCCTTATGATTTCCAAATATATAGAGCAATAGCGGACTTTTAACTTGCAGAAAATGTCATTAGGTATATGTCATCGAAAATTTGACAAATAATTTGACAAACGTACAGAAATTCAATTAGTTTTATGTCTGAATGAAACTGATATGTTATCATTAATATCAATCATTAAAACAATCACGATCCGGCCTTTCTTTATGAAGGCTGACATTGTAATTAGAATGTGGTCTGTCTTTGACAATATGTCGGTCTGTCATATTGTGTGATGCATTAGGTGATAATTTTCTGAACGATCCGTCATAAAATTGTCAAATGAATTGTTTCGTTCAAGATGTATAAAGTTTAAGTTTATACAGAAAATGACCAATGAGTCAACGCTTATCAATAAGGTTAAAATTGCCAAAGGGTGTGTATAAAGCAAAGCATAATTGTTTTGATTTTTACGATTCAAATTTTATACCTGCAAACTAACCTATTCAATGTAAATATTTTCAGAATTTCGAAATGATATGTTTTGCAAATCAAAGTAAGAATAGAAACAAACAAGGTGTCTGAAATATGAAACCAATAAAGAAAGTTAGTGGAAAACTAAAACAAACTATTAAGATATGAATTTTGTGGATGTTTCAAATTTTTCTGCTTGATTCGGTAGGTGCTAGGGGGCTTAGAGGATAGCTTACAACTACAACTGCCGTTCATGAACAGGCTCAATCAAACCGATCTTTCCAGTCCTACGCATAATTCCTTCCAGTCTGCTGAATCTCAGTAAGGGCTTATCAGATAGTAAATCACTTTTAACTATATATCTCCCATTAACACGTCTACTGAGTTGTGAGTTTTGTCATTATTGATTGGCCCTCTGTATTCTTATCTAATGGCTCTAATTTTGAAGGATCAGGTTTCGGTAGATGTAGTTTCTCATATATAAGGCCTCAACAGAGGCAGGATTTTGAAGTACAACACCAATTAAAACTAAGATGTACAAGCAAATCTTAATGTGTGAATGTTACTATTTCTTGAATTCGTAAACCTTAAGTCTAGATGTAAGGGATAGGACAAGTTCTATTTTGAAAATCTTGTCGTACAGATTTCTACAGACCTCCCACAATGACAAGTAACAAATTACCAATATATCTCCTGATAATGGGTGTAATGTATGAAATTCCAGAACAATTAGGGCTAAAAGGTAAACATAGTAGTAAGAGGGGGTAAAAATGATGAAAAAACTCTTCAGGAGACCCAAAGTTGTGATATGTTCGAAACCCAAATTGTTCCGAAAATGATTATGTCACGGTATTGAACAGTTCTCTAATCAGGAGAGGTAGTTTGTAGGCAGCCGGATAGCTCAGTCAGTAAAACCGCAGTACGGTATACTGAGGGTCCAGGTTTGAGTCTCGGTCAGGCTGCAAACAATGGAGGTGTTTCAATAATTAATCATGGAGAAAAAAATTTATTTAGTGAGTAAAGTATGTAAGGGATCAATTGGGAGGGAATTCTTTTTTACTTCAAAGTGCAAGACACTAAACTAACTAGATGAAAGTCAAAATACTACTTTGTTTGCATTTTGCTACCTTTTTACATTTTTTTTCACATTCAGCTCTTTTTTCTACCAAACTGAATGATAAGCATCAATTATGCTTTGAATCCATTATTACAAAATATTATTTCACTACTTCTCAAAAAGAAAAAGAAAATTAATTACTATGGCATGATATGCCATTAATATGAAAATGATTTACACAAGTATTTTTATTGTGAGTTGTTAGTGATTAAAAACGTTTTTTAATGTAACCTAATCTTTTTTGTCTTTAACTATTATTTCAAATTTTATGTCTCTCTTAAAAATAAAATAAAAATCTTACCTTACATGTATCTCAAGCTTTTAAACTATACATTCTTGAAACATGATAGGATCATAAAACATTCAAGGGTCCGCTATTAGTGATACTGTGTCAAACCATGCTATTATAATTAAATGCTAATCACTGGCCAGAGATAGGAAATTTTGGAGAAAAACTGGAAATCTTGGTTTAATGCGTAGGACTGTTACAGGATTTTCAATTTTGCCGTATTGGACTTTCTTTCGTGTTTTTCTATTTAAATGAATTCAAAGAATAAGTATAATGATATTCATATTTAGTTGATAAAACATTACTGAGACATTACATTAAAGATTTTCATATTGATTATGATTATATGGCAATTGATCTTTCATGAAGCTCTTTATTAATTGCACGGTCGTTATTTCATGCGAACAGATTCTATTAAACTAAGTCCCATTTCCAGGATTCTTATCGTCACAACATTAGGTGTTAAGTGCTGTTGAATTTCAACCCTTACGCCATGAAACTGTTGTTATATTTTCTATATATCTATATTTATATGTTGATAATTTAAAACTGTTTAAGTCGGTCGGTGCTATGGGCGTGACGGATTCTTCCGAACAAAGTTATTATTACTTAGTCTCGGATTTTCAATGATTTATTTGAGATTTTACAATCATTGTCACAATTACCGCTAAACCGCTTCATAGCCTTCTATCGAATGCAAACGTGAGTTATATATGTTTTCTTTGTTTCTTTAAATATTCTAGGAAATGAATTTAGATAACAAACGAGTGCTTAATTTTATTCATTGGTATCATCATTACAGATATTGTTTGTTTGTTTCATTTAACGCCTTTTCCCGACAGTATTTAAGTCATATAGTAGTTTCCTAACCTTCGTTCCTGGAGAGTTACACCAGTACTAGACTACCTTCCTCCGCGCTAAAGTACCAAAGCAACTCCCGGGGATTGAACCCATGCCATAGAGGTAACTGGATTAGAAGTCGTCGACTCTAACCCTTCGACCACGGAGGCGGTCATTACAGATAAGAAGAAAAGAGAACAAATAAGAACCGATTTATTTGAAAGTATCTATTGGTAAAAGGAATTAAGACAAGTTATATGCTTACAGAAAGAAAGTAGTTGTACACTGTAATGAAAGTAAGGAAAAGATTAAATTTTTGTAAGCCACTTAATATATTTCAAATAGTTCTTATTTAAAGAAGATTTTAGGTAAAAAAATACATTTTGTATTTGAAATAAATTATGTAAAGATTGTTATTTTATAATTAGTTTTTTATTCGTTTGTCCTCAAAACAACAAACAGACATTACCAATAATGGTATGTTTATGTGATTTAAAATAATAAGGTCAAAATGTCTATTTTTAAAAGCTGATCAACTGATTAGTCTTTGTAAGTACGATTGATGGGCATTGTAAATGTAATCAAATTAATTAGTTGAATGAAATAAACATAATTTGATTGTAAAATAATCTAGATACATATGCATTTTATTACATATATTAAAAACTTTAACGTGTTAAAACAACATTCAGCATTTATCGAAAAGGTTCATTTTAATATATTTGAGTTAGGAAATTATAGTTTTTTATTAACATTACACCTAAACGTTTTAATTTTATCTAATCATCTTTTCATTATTTTCATTTCAATTTCACCTACTTTTTAGCACACATATATGTAAGACTGTACAAAAGTTATTGATAATGATCGCATTAAATCCATGTCTTAAAATTTAACAAAAAGAATGATTTCCCTATAGAGTGATATTTCATATCATTAAAGAAATTAAATGTTTTATGCAATTACCAAATCACATTTCTGTTATGGCATTTATCACAAAAGAGGAAAAATTTAACTCAATTATGTATTTCTTTATGATGTTTTTTACCATTACAGCCTATGAATTATACAGTCATATAAGGAAAAAAATATACTTCAAGGAATAACTCCCAGGAACAATTGTTGAACCACCGATAAATTACACTAATTTCTGCAGGAAACGGTAAGTATTCTTGGGGTATATTTTTATACTAAAAAGTTTTGTGATCTATGACCGCTATACTTGTATAAAGGAAAAGTGCTCAAAGTTAAGGCACACTAACAAGTTTTTGCTCCGATTTGAATTTAAGAATTTAAATGTGAATTTTACCTCTACTTGGATTTGAACCTTCGATTTTACATCACATCAACACAGTAAAAGACATACGTGGACTGTTCAGCTTTACCGATCGGGGATGACCTCAGATGTTCTTTCGTACAATATTTCAGGTACGAATGGGCACCTGAGTTGTACTAACGACGTTCCGTAAGCTAGCAAGAAAGTTAAATGAAAGAAAATAATCTGAAGTATCTGGCAGTCCCCGAGCCCAAAGCGAAGAGGGGCAAAATATACCTGGAAAGCCGCAACATGACCTCTTCTTTGTTAGAACGACGCACAAAAAGATAAAAAAGCATTTACGTGAAAACTTGAAATTACTAATTATGAAAATGATTACAATATAAAGTCATCACTATACAAATAACTTTACACAAAATGAATGTTTGATAATACATGTAACGTGTATGAATAAGGCGTCAATTTTCAGATTTATCGAGTTAAAAAACAAGCGTTTCAATAAATTGCGCTCAACTTGTTCCCTATCGCTTTTATCCGTTCCGTTGCAGATTCGATTTTGTATTAGTTTTCGAGGGTCTACTTTGCACAATATGAGTACCAAGGCCAAACCCACGCAATAAGTAAAGGAGATATCCGTGCAGTATGGTCGTCTTTTGGACGGGCGATTTGTTGTTATTAAAACGTACCTCTGTCAGTAGAATCAAGATTTTCTTTAAATCGAGAAAACTGAAAATTGACGCCTTATTTATACATGCAACATGTTTTATCAAACATGCATTTCGAGTATAGTAATTTGTATTGTCATGAAATTATTTAGTAATCATTTTTACAATAAGTTAAGCATGTACAAAAAAGAAACGAATCTGCAACGGAATCAGTCAAATTTTTATTTTAAACTATTATCTGGAGAAAATGATCGCGTTTTAGCTCTTGAATCTTGTTGTTATATGCACAAAGAACAAATCACTGGTCTACAAAACGAGCATGACAGGCTGAAATCTCTCGAACTTATTGCTTGGATTAGGGCTTTGGTCCTCATATGTAGCAAAGAAGACCCTCAATACTAGTACAAAATCTAATTCGCAATGGTATCAGAAAACAATGTGTTTTTTCCGATTAGCTCGAGAATACGGTTTTTGACAAACAAATTACACTTTATTTAAAGAAAGAACAAATCGCCGGTCCTACAAACTCTCATTTGTCTATTTCAAGTTCGGATTCGAAATTTTCTAGTTTCTATGCAGATTTAAAGCTTCAATTTGGGCTTACTCTCTGAAAAACTGAAACTTAAGGGTGGAGAGTTATGATGAAAACAGGAATATATAACATGAACACATACTAAATAAATTGACCTGTGACCTGTGACCTTTTTATTATAATGGTGCTTATGTGTCCAAACCAAACTTTCACTTGCACTAAAATTTGTGGCTCATATGAGGTCTGCAAAATACCACCAAAAGTACTTAATCAGAAAAAATTACATTTCCCGTTCCTTGCTGCAAGCATTCGGAGAAAATATTTAGTCTAGGATTATATTGGGGCCATTGATTACTTATTTGATGAATTACAACATAGCATCTTATGACAGAGAAATATTTTTTTAAAGATGGAAGTTCCTTCAAATTTTTGTAAGACGTATTAGTAAAACATTGTCATAATGTTTGCAAGAAAGTTATATAAATCAATTCTGATTTACTTGTATATTAGAAAAAAGATAAAAGTGCTACTTGAATTTGAGATAACACTTTAAGGCAGATATATTCAAAACTTATATCAACTTATTATAAACCATAATATAAGTTAAAACTTAATATGAAAATTAAAATATTGAATGTTTAAATGTATTCAATTATTATCTATAAGATGTAAAATAGACATTTGGGTAGAACACTTTTGTTGTCTTAGTTTTCTTAATAGTGCCGAATTAAATGTTTAACTGATGTGAAGCAACTTTCAAGTCAGTTATGATGAACGTGAAAGATTTTCTACGACTTAGACCTTGTGTTAATTTCCTACAACCCACTAAACATCTCTCAATGTCAAACAACTTAAAAGAGATATCAAGTGAAATAATCACTGCCATTATAGTATCCGAACACGTCATGGTATTAAGGAAAACAAATTACTTTTCTACTCGATGACATAGAATTCATACGGAAAAAGGTTTAATTGATACTAAAAAATATATGTTTAATGACTGTTGTTTTAAAGAACCGCATCATGTAATGGTTTTTACTGCAAAACAGTTTTGTGTGGATAATTATTTTGTGCCCTAAATATCTGTTTCTGAAGTTCATCATTAGTTATGTCTAACGAAAGACATAATTATTATTGTATAAGTTCAATTGGTAAGATAACAATTTGAATAAAGAATGGTCTACTAGTTCTTTTTTTATCCGTTAATATCATAGCATTTTCACGGTAGACAGTTTATTTCGTATGGAACTTTACGCAATAAATTGACATCCGATAATTTGAATAAGACAACGAATACTTTCAGGTTTTGTTTTCTTTACCTGTCCCTTACAATTATTGTTTTGAATCCGGCAAGGAATTCATGTGAGAGACTATCAAACTACCTCGCGAAATATAACCCAAGAAAAGTTTTTTTCTTTTTTTTAGTTTTTCACATCAAAATATAGATGATAATTAATATATTATTCACTCTTGTCTTGTAATTAAATAGTTAAATAGAGGCTGATTAATGTAAAATTCCGTCAGTTTTTAGGCTCTGTCGCCACACAAAAGCGTGCACTTGCGTTTAAGGTTTCATATTCACTAAGTTAATTTTGATCAATGCATAACCTATTTTCAGTGGCAGGATTTTAATTAATATTCGTTTAGGTTGTATATCTGTGTCATTTTTCAATAATTGCACTTATATTCTCGAATTTACCCAGACAGTATGTATAATTCAATTTTGCAAAGCACTGCTTTGAAAAATTAAAGTTTGCCAAGAAGAACGCGCTAGGAAAAGATTTCTGTAATCATATCTTTGTATCGTGAGCGAGGGTATAGACAGTTTCTATATTGTTATATTTTAAAATCTCATTCGTATTGAATGATCTCACATTAGAAATAATTGCGTCATTAAATGTGCAATGTTTAATGTAATTTAATGTGATGCTTCCTTAAACTAGATCATTGAGTGTTAACAGCAAGCTGTTCAGAAGATAGTTTACAAATCTAAACTTTATGTTCGTGTAGCAATTTAACGTGTTTCATTGTCCATTATAAAATTGCAAAACAATATGAGATTATGAGGTCATATAAGTGATATAAGCTTTGATCCTTTCATCAATCCTTGAAGCAATCATATTTGTCTGCAGTATTTGTGAGGTTTATGGAATTAAAACTATCGACTATATAGATATGTTCCAATAAAATATGATGTTACGCAAGAAAGGTCGATGCAAAATTCATAAGGTTTTAAACGGATATGATATTAAGGCAAATATGGAAGATAAGTTTTGGTGGAATACTTTATAGATTTACATTGATCGATTGATAGATTTATTGATCAAAAGAAAATTCATCGACATTTTTTTATTATATACAATAGAAAACAGATCTATAGAAAAAAGATCCACGGTTGTCTTCCCTTTCATATCGTGATTGTATGGAAGAAGAGTATAATTTCCTCTAAGATTACAGAAATGATCTAGTCTGGGATTTGGAAGCTAGGAGCAACACAGTTAATATAAATTCAATATCCTGGCAGTCTTTAGTTATCTAAATCATAAGTTATTTTAACAAAATTAAAGTTATTTTAACATGATAAAATTTGACGGAGAGACATATAAATTATCTTTATTACTAAAATACTAGTTCGTAGTTTACGTTAATGTTAAACACAAAGTATGGGAATCAATGCTTTTAGATTTGACATAAAAAAGATATTTCAAGATAAATAATTTTACTAATATGGATCGAGAGTATTAGCCATCTAAAGACCGCTTGCTTCAAGAGTTCAAATCCCCATCATTGAACAAAATTATTTACCCATATTGCTCAGTACTTGGTGCCTCAAGGAGCGTATTCGGATTCGATAGATTATTTTTAAGCTACCTACACAATCGGACAAAAGTAAATTCTGTACAATCTTAAATACTTTCGAGATGTTTCTGTCCCAGTTTTAGAAATTACAACAGTAAGGATAACATTTACTGTTTTTGTATAATGAACGGAAGCGTCAGATGATCATACCAATTTTTCTATAGCGTTCTTTGACTTATGAGAAATTGCAAAATTGAGAATTCAACCTGCAGACATTTTCTAAGCAAATGCTATGCTTGATACCAAGGAATAATATCGGAATTATGGTATCTGCAGACAAAAGTTTTTCCTACACACCTATTTCTCGCAAAATTATGCTAAAATCGGGGATGGACACATACTTTATAGAAATCTATAACACTTAGTGAAAAAATGCAAACAATAGAAACCATTAAATATATATGTATATTTATATATTTATATTATTTTTTAATAAACATCATCATTCCAGAACACAAAATGTTGAAAAAAGGGCTTGCAAAAAGGAAAATATTGTTTTGGTATATAACTCGTAAGAATATATTATATATATGTCGGCGCAAATTGTTATATAAATCTCACTGCATTTGTGGTAAGAGTCTTTATGCAGACTGAAATGTAAGCCTTATTATATCTAATGGATACGAAATTCATCAATCATAAAACTCAGAGACAACTTTGCCACCAGATTTTCATTGACAGTGTATATTGAAGCTGAAATTTAAAATGATGTTCACTTGCAAAACATGACTTAACATCTCTTCTCATTTAAAGCAGCATGCCTCCAGATGAGCCAATTATTTCAATAAAATCAAAAGTGAGAAAAATGTATTAAGACTTTAGGGAAAATAGAATGATTCAGGATCAAGTAATAATTTACCTATTATGAGTGACTTATTTCTACTTTTTCATTATTTATAACTATATTTCTACTGCATTACTTACGTAGTAAGAGTAATGTTTGCATATTTTGATATCTTTTTGAAAGTAACGTGGGTTGTACTTTCCAGTACCGTCCATGAACAGGCTCAATCAAACCGAGCCCGCAACATTTTCAATTTTGCCGTGTTGGGCTTTCTTTAGGGATTCTATATTTATCTATTTTATGATCACATCCGTGTTATTTGTGCCGTGTGGCGGCTGTAAAAAGTCTCCCCGTACATTTAATCAATGATGTTATATTTTCGATCCTTGAAGATCGTTCAGCACGACATTATTGTTGTGCTTGTGGTATTTTTAGTTTCAACTTTTCGGCATTTTCTAGTTGGGTGGTTCCAATATTCCTACTTGAATAATGTTCAATCACCCTAAGGATATGTTGCCTGCTTTTTAAATTTGTCTTTTGACGTCTTATCTGTGATACGCAGGCTTCATAACCTCTGATCCCCTTTCAAAATTCCATTTTATTTAGTTCCGCCCATTGTTTTCTCGTTTAGGGCACACGCTTTTTATTACTTGGGGACCATACGCCGCTTTTCATGGAATGGCACGGAAGTGTCACATTGAAGGTTCCATGATAACCGCCGTATGAACACATCTGCGGATGTTTCTAAATTCAAAATTTTACTATTTCACGTTTAAATGTTGAATTCTGCTTAAGCCGGTGCTAGGGGGCGTGGACGGTAATTTGTACTTTCCAGTACCGTCCATGAACAGGCTCAATCAAACCGAGCCTGCAACATTTTCAATTTTGCCGTGTTGGGCTTTCTTTAGGGATTCTATATTTATCTATTTTATGATCACATCCGTGTTATTTGTGCCGTGTGGCGGCTGTAAAAAGTCTCCCCGTACATTTAATCAATGATGTTATATTTTCGATCCTTGAAGATCGTTCAGCATGACATTATTGTTGTGCTTGTGGTATTTTTAGTTTCAACTTTTCGGCATTTTCTAGTTGGGTGGTTCCAATATTCCTACTTGAATAATGTTCAATCACCCTAAGGATATGTTGCCTGCTTTTTAAATTTGTCTTTTGACGTCTTATCTGTGATACGCAGGCTTCATAACCTCTGATCCCCTTTCAAAATTCCATTTTATTTAGTTCCGCCCATTGTTTTCTCGTTTAGGGCACACGCTTTTTATTACTTGGGGACCAGACGCCGCTTTTCATGGAATGGCACGGAAGTGTCACATTGAAGGTTCCATGATAACCGCCGTATGAACACATCTGCGGATGTTTCTAAATTCAAAATTTTACTATTTCACGTTTAAATGTTGAATTCTGCTTAAGCCGGTGCTAGGGGGCGTGGACGGTAATTTGTACTTTCCAGTACCGTCCATGAACAGGCTCAATCAAACCGAGCCTGCAACATTTTCAATTTTGCCGTGTTGGGCTTTCTTTAGGGATTCTATATTTATCTATTTTGTAAGTGTCATTGATAATGTGAAAGTTGCTTCCTTACTATACAATATTATACCTTTACATACATTTTGTTTTCAAAGCAATATTTTAACTTTTAAGCTTTACCAGACAAATCAATTGGACGTTAACACATATGTTATAATATTTTGACGTTCTTCTATGAAACTTATTGTCGTTAAAAATAAGACTTGCTGCTCTTGTTGTATTTGCTGTCCTTAAAGACTTGGTGCAATCACTAGATCTGTTTCATTTTACGGACTATGTCCATTTACTTGTCCTTTTGCGCTTACTCGTTATTCTATGCTTCCAAAGTACTTGGCCTGGTGAACTTATGGGGTTCGAATACTTTATTGAAGCAAATCATGATATCAACATCTCAAATATTTTTTTATATATTTTTTTCTTTCAAGAAATTGGACTTTTGCTAAGATTCCTTCTTTTTTTGACAAGGGCCTAAACATAAGGATTTTTCCCTCTTTTGTGTTTCCTTTTTCGAAACATTACAAAGTCTACAGTAACCAAAAGGTTATTAAAAGACTCTGCAACATAATCCCTGATATCAGATCACATCCTCTGCATCTATGATAATAAATCTAATAAATTAATATTCATGCCCATAAAAGTGCTTTATAAACATATGCTTTGTTTGAACTGTTTCTGTTACAGAACTTCCTTGAAATGTTTTAGATGATTGTGTATCTGCAGTTGCAAAGTCGGTCATGGTTTGAACGTTTAAGATACAATATAATACATCAAAAAAGTATTATTAAAACATATACATATAACGACGATACCTATTTTTTCCGAATTCGACATCAGTATTGATTAATTGTTTTCGAGGACCTTCTTGTGGAAGCTTTATTATAAAAGAGGAGAACACGTTTTATATCCCTGCAATCATGACACAGAAAATGTAAAGTTTTAATATCATCAATTGAAATCGTATGCATATGTTTTTATGACCAATAATCTGTTGTTTATTTGATCACTGTTCATATTTTAAATTTTCTTTAACTGCATGTTTATGAAAAACTTTCAGTGAATATGTATGTCTTTATAAATAATGTGAACAAACTCACTATTCGTCTGATACAGAGTTAAAACAATTCTTTCTTCTTATTTTAAATTAATTATTATAATCTAAATCTTAGTTATGAAACAATAGAAAGGTTTCTTATCGTATGTAATATGTAAATCTTTCGAGATGATTTAAACTAAAAACTAAAAAATAAAATCAGCACGCTTTACTCGACTCATCACTTTCGAAAATTCGTCGTATTTTGATACAATCATTTTCCCATGGTATAAATTGTATTACAATTTTATACTTAAAACTTTTAAACTTAAACTATTATTATAAATCTGTAAAATTGACATATTGCCAATTGAGACAGATACTCCAACAACGGCACTTCGGTCAATATTTTACTAATACTCCTGTATTGTCCGTGACAAGCATTTTGTAACCCTTTTTGGCAATCATTTTGCCATGGGCACAAAGAAATAAATGCATCCATACAGTCTCTTGATACTTGGTGAGTAAAATATAGTTCCTAGATATCAACCACCAGACTAGTTTATATTGAAATATTTCGCAGTACACAATTACTTTATACAAAAGTTGTGTAATGTTTAATGACGACGCGTTTTATCTAATATAATAAAATTAAAAAGAATAAATGATTAAGTTGAAGAAGAAACTTATGTGACCACTTAGTATCTACAAAAAAAATGTCTGTCAGGAGAAAGTTTGGTTGTGGTTCACTTTTGGTACATACATAGAACTTGTAAAACATTGAAGGTCGAACCGTACAATTTTCCAAAAGTCTCATTTGCACACACTTAGTGGAAAAACATCTAGATACAAAATGGTGATAAATGAATAAATTATAGAATAAATGTTTAAAAGCTTTTGCTTGAACGAAATATATAAGCAATGTTCCCCCACCCGCCCCTGCGACCATCACCAATAACACAAGTATATTGTTGTAGTTTTAGCAAGGCACCTGGTTAAGGTTTGATTTAATGATTGAGTTTGTATGAGAATTGAGACCTCATTTGTTGTCATTATTTATTACTATAAATCTGTTGGGGCTAGACTGTGTACCAGTCTGGGAGATGTTAGTATGGTAACTCTGTCAACAGGTACCTGCATAAATTATGGACAAGAGGCCTGCAATTATTGTGTTTAGGGAACTCAATCATTGGTTACCATCATAAATATTCCAGGAACCAGTCTGTTTGTTTCTGGTACAGTTACTTGATCAACACTTGTCGTCATAAATATAAAAGGCTTTGATTTGTCAATTAACACTAAGGTAACCTCCAAATATGGAAAGTCAAAGTATTTCATATAAATACTGGGACAAGATTTTCTAGGGGCAGTCTAGATTGAAGATTGAAGATCAAGATTCAAAATGCAAGAGTAAGATTGTAAGAGTTAGAGTCAAGATTCAGGATTCGAGATTGAAGTTTCAAGAATGAGATCTTAAGAGTTAGATATAAAATTCTCAGTGACTTATCAACCATGTGTGAGGAAGAAAAACTCTGTAACTTTAAATATTAATTGTAGATTAGAAATTTAGGACACTTTCAAATAAATAAATGGTGAAATGAAACGGAAAACAGTTATTGTTTATTTTATGCAAATATGTGAAATTATGGAACTAGTAGAAATTATAAATTACGAGAGAGAAGAATTTATAACACTGGTGGCAGCGAACGGGATTTTTGGACTTTAACACGTTTAGAAAAGATTTTAAAGTGACTATCTGAAGAGACGTAAATTCGAACTGTACATTATAAAATTACTAAAATGGGACCAAAGAAACAAACCGGTGCAGCTTCAATTATTGTGGAAGAACAATTTGGTGACAATGTTTTATCGGAAACTGAGTTATTAAAAACTGAGAATTGCAGAAGAAGAAAACAGGAAATTAGAAAAACAGAGCAAGAAGCCATGTTACAAAGAGATAAAATTGTGAATCATTATCTACAGAGGATTAATGACATAGATGGATTATTAATTATAGTTGGTCTGTGTGAATTTTTGTCAGACTTTTAAGTACACTGTTTTCATTGCACATATTCATGAAGATAGATTATTAGGATAAGACTTTAAATGAAAAATATTTCTTTATTTATTGCTCAATTGGAATTAAATGTGGGTTAATGAAAAAAAGAAATTGTGGAGAAGGTGCCATTAAAATTTGTGAAAATTATAACGTGGTCAAAGGTATCAGTTCAAGTAAATTCAAACATTGTTAAACCTGGTAAGGCAATAAATCTTGGAACAATTAACTCATCATTAGGCATCTCCTGCTTTTCGGAAAATAAATAGCCAGCAGATAAAGTGTTTATGGGAAGTGTGGTAGTATCCCATAGAGAAGTTCGAGGCAATTCAATTCCCATTAGATTAGTTAACTTTTGATAGAAATGTAACATTGACCAAGGGGTCATTATTTGGATATTTGTATGAATTAAATCAATTAGATTTATTGGAAGAGAAAGTGAAAATTGATGACTGCAAATTAATTAGTAAAACATACGACAATATTAAATATGATTTCACTAAATGGAGCAGTAAGTTATAAGGGTTATATCATAGATCATCAGGAAGCGGAATTTAAGTTAATGTTGTGAAGCCTTTTACGTTTGCAATTAAGTATTTTATCAAACTCAAAGACTGTACTGTGCAACTGGGAGAGAACTTTTGGATGTTGTTACTTTTATCACTCAGTAAAGACCCTATCTTTTAGAAAGAGAATTTCTTTTAAGGACATATTGTTCAAGTTTGCGATGTTAAATATTGTTCAAGTCGCCGACAGGTCAAATGGCTCGCTGTTTAGAAGTTTTGTCACAGTTAAATTTTAGGATTGAACAAAGAAGTGGGAGAAAACAAGCAAATCTTGACAGTCTCTGTAGAATGTCATGTGAACAAGAAGAGTGTAGTTGTTATAATGGAAAAACAATTTTGGAAGAATTACCTTGCAAAGGATGTGTAACCTGTATGAAGAAACATGAGTCTTGGTCAGATTTTGCCGAATTTGATAATGTTGTTCCCTTGTTCGATGAGAACATAGGTAAAGGGAAAAGTATCAAACCTGTTGTGTTAGGAGTGAAACCTCAAAAGGACTGGGCATTTTGGAGTGATGTTTTCTTGTTAATGCAGCTGCAAGTTATGAGATTGATGAGTTGTTTAAAATCACTTTTCCATGGAATAAAAAGGGCAAGGATGTATTTTCGATATCGCATAGGTCGACTTCGTTTCCATGAAAAGCCTACATTCGCATGGTGAAAGAAGTGGAAACAATCTCAACATGGGTGAAAATGATACACAAGTGGTTGACAAGGACGTAAATTCCATACTAGGTGGCGAAGTTGTTTCATCAGGAAATGAAGCTCAGGCATCTAACTTGGGTTGTCTTAAGCAGTTCAACACTATTACTTATTCACCTATTATAATGGCAAAATTACAGAGAGCAGACCTTGATTTAGGTGTTGGGACATCATGGGTTACTGGAAGCAAACAAGTGGTTGACAAGAGCGTAAATTCCATACTAGGTGGCGAAGTTGTTTCATCAGTAAATGAAGCTCAGGCATCTAACTTGGGTTGTCTTATGCAGTTCAACACTACTTGTTATTCACCTGTCAGAATTGCAGAACTACAAAGAGCAGACCCAGATTTAGAAGTTGTTATAACATGGGTTATTTAAAAAAAACGACCCTCCAGGGACATGGTAGCTAGATATTCTCCAAATATAAGGAACTACTGGTTTAACTATGACTTGCTATTGATGAAAGATGGAGTGCTGTTTACAAAATGTAACAGTATTCTCAACAAAAGAGGGATGGCTTTGCTTCTCATTGTTCCAAAGGTTTTACAAAAAGACATTTTGGTATCTACACATGACTCAGTTACAGGCGCTCATTTGGGAATCACAAAAACTTTGTCAAAAATAAAATGCAAGTTTTATTGGTTTAAGCTAAGATACAGTGTTGAAATTCATATAAAGCAATGCAAGAAGTGTTCATTTCTAAAACGATCATCAAAATGCACTGTTGGTCACAGTATGGGCAGGGTTAGCACTGATAACAAGGAGAGATAATGGCCATGTGGAAATCATGCATCATGATAGTTTGAAACATTATCTGGAAATTATATGACAAATTGGCAATCGAACATGGCAAGGATCAACAAGAATAACAATAAATTACAAATCAAAGAAACTAAGACAATGCAGAAGATGGCATCTGAATAAGATTTTCAACGAGTAAGAAGAGGTAAAAGGAATAGGACTCAACACATACCATACCAGTACAGAACATAAAGATCATTAAGAATCATCATGTAAAATATCTTTCAATAAGTTTTGATTTCAAAGGAGTACATGTTGGGTATATAAGGGTACTCTGAGATTTTGCAGTCATTTCGGGGTTTTCGACTATTCAGAATTGTGAAGGGAATTAATATTGGAATAATATGAAAGTATAAAGAAAATAGTGAAAAAAAGAGGAATTTTAAACGGTGTTCTTACAAAAATATATATTGATATAAAATGCAATCGGAATTAATTTGTGATTCGTTCAAATTGGAATATTCATTTGTTATTCATTTCAAAATTGGAATATTAATTTGTGATTCATTCTGAATTGGAATATTAACTTGTGATTCTTTTCAATTTGGAATATTAATTTGTGATTCTTTTCAATTGGAATATTATTGTGTGATTCTGGTTCAAATTGGATTTTAAAGTATTTTATTTTCAGTTTAACAATCAGTGCCATTTTCTAATTTCAATAATGATATATATAAATATTAAGTTTAATATTTTGGCACTTAGGACTCTATGGTAGAGACAACTACCAAACAAATTTTTATATACAATTTGTGCCTTTTAAGAATTCTTACACATTTGTTAAAATTTATTAAGAAATAAATAGGCACCCGGACTTTGTGTGCAAGAAATAGACAATGTGTGAAAGGTTGAATTAGGATATTGTGAAATAGAAAAAAAGGGACAATAGAACAATTATATTATATAGTTGAGTGACAAAATATGTTTCATTTTGATATTAAAACACAGTGTTAAAAGTTGAACAACTGTTTGAGAACTTTAATTAGTTTGTTTTGAGTATTCAATGTATAATTGTAGTCAGATAAAAAATTGTCGTTAACAGAAGTAACATTTCTGTAGATTTAGTATTTTCTTAGAATTTCGTATTTGAATAATGCTTAGTTTAGTTAATACAGAGTATATATGTTAATTGAGAATGTTTTATTGTTAAACTTCTATTCATTTTGGGAGTAAGATTGGTTGAATAGTCACTGATTTTTGTTTCATTTCTATATTTTTGTTTGGTGTTATTAACTTAATTGGGACAATTAAGCTTTTTAAGGTTGGGGGAGTGTTGTAGTTTTAGCAAGGCACCTTGTTAAGGTTTGATTTAATGATTGAGTTTGTATGAGAATTGAGACCTCATTTGTTGTCATTATTTATTACTATAAATCTGTTGGGGCTAGACTGTGTACCAGTCTGGGAGATGTTAGTATGGTAACTCTGTCAACAGGTACCTGCATAAATTATGGACAAGAGGCCTGCAATTATTGTGTTTAGGGAACTCAATCATTGGTTACCATCATAAATATTCCAGGAACCAGTCTGTTTGTTTCTGGTACAGTTACTTGATCAACACTTGTCGTCATAAATATAAAAGGCTTAGATTTGTCAATTAACACTAAGGTAACCTCCAAATATGGAAAGTCAAAGTATTTCATATAAATACTGGGACAAGATTTTCTAGGGGCAGTCTAGATTGAAGATTGAAGAACAAGATTCAAAATGCAAGAGTAAGATTGTAAGAGTTAGAGTCAAGATTCAGGATTCGAGATTGAAGTTTCAAGAATGAGATCTTAAGAGTTAGATATAAAATTCTCAGTGACTTATCAACCATGTGTGAGGAAGAAAAACTCTGTAACTTTAAATATTAATTGTAGATTAGAAATTTAGGACACTTTCAAATAAATAAATGGTGAAATGAAACGGAAAACAGTTATTGTTTATTTTATGCAAATATGTGAAATTATGGAACTAGTAGAAATTATAAATTACGAGAGAGAAGAATTTATAACAATATCATAAATAAGTTCATTCTTTTAATATTGGTGCCAATTATACAAATGAACCTTGTATAATTTTGTTAAAGTGCAAAGAAGTGACTAATGACGAAAATAATTGGTGTCAATTACTAGTAATTGAAGAGGTTAAATAGAAAATGTAATTGTCATATACTTGTTACAATTTTTATGAATCTAATATCGTAGATATGTCGATACTAACAATTGCAGTTATAACAAGCATTACAAAATGTATTTAAAATGCTTGGCTGTAAATTGTTTTCTATAGTTTATTGAAAATACAGGTAACAGAGAAATATCAGAAGGTATATAACTAACTTTACTTGTTGCACGTGTTAAACTTCTGTACTTTTAGATTGGCTGTGTTTATTTGACTTACTGCGCTCACTGGATCTTCTGCATTACTGGCCTTGCTGCACTGATTGTTATTTTTGTGTTCTCTGTGCAGGGCTTGCAGAGAAACTGGACTTCATAAACTATTGCAACACGTTTTGAAAGCACACCTTTAATGTACAGAATAAAGACCTCATCTGAGATAAACTTACTTTCTTGGAAGCGAAACTTGACTATAATTGCTTCTTGGAAAAAGGGTCCTTTATCCTCTTCAGAAAATAATTGAAAAATCACTAACCCCTTGCAACATTCTTCCTAGTGAATTTTTCACCAACTCAAAAAAAAAACAAAAACAGATTGCACCGGCTGACATGAATATTTTTAATCAATTTTCAGACACATGCTTCATATCCGCTTCTCTGTTTTAATTTGTTTCTCTAACTTACTTCTATGGAACGTTTTGCCTAACGTTCCTCTGTTGCAAAACTGATAATGAGTTCATACAAGCTGATATTTAGATGCTATAACATCAAGAACATTTTTTGATACTTTATAAAACCCACCCAGACCACAACATGTCAGTTTCATTCTATTGGATACTTCAATATTCTAAGGACAAAAAATGATTTTCCGGGAAGCGGTTTTTACTTGACAGTGTTGAAACTAGCTATAGGACAAGGAAGTAAAGTTTTGTTAACATCTTGAATGAAGTACAACCTTAAAGAGATTGAAACCTGCTATGTTGGTACATATAAAGGCTTTTCTTAGACTTTATACGGCAATCTCACTCGACAGTTGACTTAATTGAATTTTACTTTTGCGAGTTTCATTACTACAAACAAAGACAAATGTAGTTGAAGTACGTAACTTAAATCTCATACAAAATATTGTGTGTTAAATAATTTGTACTAGAGCTTCATTCTGTTCTTTTCAACAAATTGATTCTGACTTTCGTAAATTGAAAATAATAAAACTTCTTCAAGTAAGAAATTCCAGGAAGAAAGAAAGGTACTTAAGTCACGACCAAAATAGTTTTCATGAAACCTAAAAATACTTTTCTTTAATTAGGAAAAACAGTTAAATAAATAACTTATAAGAAGGACATATCACTAAGATCATTAAGGCTGTACGCTATAACTGTAACAACATTGATTTTAATCTTAAATAAAATGAAAAAATATCAACACATGTGCCCATAGGTTTATGCCGGTCAGAGATAGCCATTTTATAAAATTTCAGTTTTCGAAAAAACGTAATGTCTAAACTGATTTCTTTTTTCTTTTTAAGTATATGATTTATCGAATACAACACGTTTATAAGAAAAAGTTTCTCATATAAATACTGATATCAAATATGCTTCAAAAATGCAAGCTTGTTCTTATAATAATAATAATCATTATAGAAATCTGCTCTGTTATGTTGTTTTAATGTAAATTAGACTTTACATTAAAACACTGGTGTACAAATAAAGATTAAAGGTCTCTTTCGGAAATTTCCCGTCATTTAGATTCATGTATTTAAATAATTATCAAAAGGTAATTGAACCACGTGGCCTTGTAAACTATTTTAAATGCCATCCCTCAAAAATGATGTCTAGATTTTTTTATTGATTATTTGATTTATTATTTATGTTCAAAACAGTCTGTTAACTCCAATAACACAACTTAAACACATGGTATGTAAAGACCTATACATTTTTTCAAAGACTTTGAATTTTTTGCGCATTTTATAAGCAATTCACCGTCCAAGTAATTGTATGTACGCGAACTGATTTGTTTGTACATAACAAGTGCAAAAATTCAAAGATCACCAAAACTCGGACAAACCCTTAATATATGTATCATAAGCGCGTTGTCTACTATTGAAAATATCAGGAATCTTCATTAATTTGTAATTGAATGTCATATTGACATATTTTTTAATTGGAAACGTTTTTTCAAAGAACGACTGTTGATGGTGTACTTAGGTGCCAAGATGTATGCAAATATTTTAGCAGAGTAATTAAAACTTCCAAGGTGATTTTGTAATATGATGTCTTATGTAACCTTTGCTAGAAGCTGATGTATCGTCTAGCCTCGATAAAGTATCATACGCATTGCTGAGGTTCACATAATATGTATCGTGTTTAATTTGGTGTCCTGTTTTGTATTCGCGGTAATTTTCTCTTTGTTTAAATAAATTCAGGGGCCTTTTATCACGGGGGTGAATCACGTGACTTTGTATAGTAATACCCACGAGGAAATGGCGACTGCTGAGCCCCGGTAAGTACCTTATTATGTTAAATTAAGGTGACAAACGTTTCTTAAATCAAAACAAAACCTAGCGTATCATATGCGCGTTAATTTTCTTCAAATGACAATACAAAGTGCATTATCCTACGTTTTGTGGTTTTTGAGAACATTGTTTGAATTGTGTGAAAATTGCACATTCAGCGATAGTAATTTGCACGAAGCGATATAATTTGGTACCAAAATAAATGAAAATAAGCTTTCTTTTTGCACTTAAGACACCAAATCAATCATTTTATTGACATCTGTTCTTGTAGAATTCCATATAAAATTTTGTTCGAAGGTCTGTAGCCTACAAATGCTCTTTGCAAATGTTTAGTAAGTAAAACGAACAATTTCTGGATAGTAAGTTACACGAAAACAAAATAGTAAGTTTCACGCACAGTTTCCAATAGCTTACTTAAATGTGACGAAACTATTTTATAATTCTTTTGGTTTCAAATTTGCAAGTGTGTTCCGTCTACGGTGACAGAGAAACAAATATCGAGAGAGTATTTTAATAATAATTCATATTATTTCATAATACATGTATTCATATTCATATAATTTCATAAAAGATTACTTAACTTAAAATAACTAAATGAGACATTGACATTGATACTCAACAATGTACGTTACACTTGGCCCTTTTTCACGTTAGACTGGACCCACATCCGTTATCTTTAGAACTAGATTTATAAAGAAATAACTGTGCAGAAGGAAATATTACAACACCATCATTTATTTTTCAGTATCTGCAATTTGGACCAAAAACGCAAAGGAGAAGACATTCGCCATTTCACATTGATATTTAATGCCATCATAGAACTGGTATACAAAGTTTTTTATTAATTTTATTCTTACACTGGCAGATTTTATAAATAAACCCAAGAAGTTTTGTTAAAATGTTATGTATTACTATACGTTTATTTTCTTACCATGTGCAAATGTGATGCGTCGTAAACTCTTACTTTTTGTTTGTGATAGAGTAAGTAAATAAGATATTCAGGGCGTCCATGGCGGAGTGTTTAAAGTCCCTGATTTTTATGCACATGCTTATCACCGCTATGGATTCTAGTCCGACCAGAGACCTTGAATTCTTTCATCAAACTAGCTAACAAAACGTCGGTGCTTTAACTCAGGTGTCCCGACATTGACCATGTGATTTGAAACCCAGCATCTAAGATTGTTTTATGTAAATATTTTTTTTACTCCACTTGCCTTCATATCTTTGACCGTTTGATTTCAAATATTCGTTTTTCTTTGAATGTCCATTATGCCTCTTAAATGCTATCATTTTTATTTAAAAAAAAACTGTTTATTTTTGGTATCTTGTTACAGTTTCCGAAAACATACTCATTTGCTAGATACTCAAACTATCTTTTACATCTTTGGTTCTGTTGGAAAATGGTATACCTTTAGTGAATAAGTATTTCGTATGGAAGTCAAAATACTACTTTGTTTACATTTTGCTACCTTAGCGACACATCACTAATATAATGTTCAGTGCTACCTTTTTCAGTTGTAATAAAATACTATCATACGTTTCACCCATTATTTAAACATTGTCAAACACATGTTTGACATTTCTAAAGAATTTAAACAATATGGATTTCTGAGGAACAATGTGCCTTTAATCATAACTTGTATCACTGTATCATTGTTGTTTGTTGTTGTTGTTTTTTTTTGTGTTTTTTTTTTGTAAGAAGTTATTTTGTTCTTGCGAATTCTTCAATATATTTTCATAAATTAAGTAACATAGTGACTAAATGTAACAAATACCGCCATATAAAAACATCGATCAGCATTCAGTTAATAAACATCACCATACCAATTAACAAGCAATTATATTTGTTCATTACAGTAAAATGAGGGCCAAGACACACCTGAAACTGCAGAGGTCAAAGAACTACTATCGCCACAGAAAAATAACACTGAGCCGTGTAATATCAAATCCCATCAAAAGTTCATTTGATATATTATAATAGCAACCAATTAAGCATTCGTCCTATAGACAAAAATGTGAAATATTTGATCTTGCATAATTGAAATAAGTATTTTCTATCTCTTAACATATGAACTTTAACTTTCTTTTAATGTATATGTATGCTAATGGAATCTGTGCGTGAAACTTACTATTTTGTTTTCGTGTAACTTACTATCCAGAAATTGTTCGTTTTACTTACTATACATTTGCAAAGAGCATTTGTAGGCTACAGACCTTCGAAAATATATTTTATATGGAATTCTACAAGAACAGATGTCAATAAAATGATTGATTTTGTGTCTTAAGTGCAGAAAGTAAGTTTATTTTCATTTATTTTGGTACCAAATTATATCGCTTCGTGCGAATTACTATCGCTGAATGTGCAATTTTCACACAATTCAAACAATGTTCTCAAAAACCACAAAACGTAGGATAAAGCACTTTGTATTGTCATTTGAAGAAAATTAACGCGCATATGATACGCTAGGTTTTGTTTTGATTTAAGAAACGTTTGTCACCTTAATTTAACATAATAAGGTACTTACCGGGGCTCAGCAGTAGCCATTTTCTCGTGGGTATTACTAAACAAAGTCACGTGAACCCCCCCCCCCCCGTGTTTATATTACGTTTGATTAAATTCATGTTACATCGATTTTACTGCATTGTGATATTTTTATAATCATTTACTTTATCTTTCTTAAAATTACTATCTTCCTTTACACTAATTTTTTATCATAAAAGGCTGTTGTTCGTACGACTTTACGTTCGTATGAATGACTATTCTTAAGAAAATTGATGCACGCATGGCTTATTAAGATGTTGACACTATTTCGGAATACAAGCTCCTGTAAATAAATGAAATAAAGTAATTATATCATATATGAATGCATGCCTTTGTTGCGAAATGTTGTGAAAATTAATTGTTTGATCATGTGAAAGTGAATGTGTATTTTACAATTTTAATTCATATATTGGTGTAAAAGTACTTTATTTCATTATCTTCAAAATACATTTTCTTTTTTTACAAATGTAGTCGATGGGGACTACCCAAAAACAAGTGCATTTTGCATTTATTGGTGCCTCATTTCATTAGATAATTAAACGCCCTTTCATTAAAACATTCTGGTTGTTTTAAAATCAAATGTAGATAAAACATTACGACACGATATTCATCTTAATTATCTAATGGCAATACTTCAACACAATACTTCAACACAATATACATTTGCGATAGTATTTCGGAATATAACTCGTTATGCAAGGGACTTTTTAATTTGTAAAACTTCAGTAAAACTGATACAAAAGAGTAAAACTGATACAAAACAAAATGATAATCGAAATGAATAATCTTTTTATTTTTCATTCCTAACTTATCCTTATAATATAGATCAAAGCACAATTTGTCCAAAATACACGACAGGTTATAAATCTATAGACTATAAAGTGCCTAAAATATTTCTAACATTTGGTTTTAGCTAGCAGAAATTGTCTTAACGTATTTGTCACGGACTAAATGCGACAAAAGCACAGAAATTCCTGTCTAAATGAAACTGACATGCTGTCATTCGTTGAAATATCTTATTTCATTCATTAAACACAATCACGATTCGGCCTTATTTTATGATGTCTGCCAGATACAATTTTGATGAGTATTTGGTATGTTTTTGACAAAATGTCCATCTGTTATAGTCACATTGTCTGGCACAAGAGGTGTTATATTACTGATATATTCCGTCATTATATTCGTTCAAGATGCAGACTTTTGACGATTGTTTTAAATTATACGCGCTAAAGTTACCAAGAACATCATTATATAATGCACAATACTCATTATAATCATTATTAATTATGGAATTACAGACCTTCCATGGATCATTTCTCTTTAAATAGACTGCTTCAAATTCTAAATAGGATGAATAGATTTTTTTTAAAGCAACAGATTAACAGTTAAAGAATAAACGAGAATTGATACACAACACATGTTATTGTCACTCGATCAGCTACAATTATGAAAATGATCATATATCGCGATAACAGTTATCTTGTTGAATCTGCTTAACACAGACTGTCCAGTTCGTTAAAGTGTATACATATAAATATTCCTTGAATTCATAAAAAGGATAATTCAAAAATGCTTATATGCAAGAAACATTTAATTAGTACGCATAAAATGTGGATGGTGCATGCAGAAAATTATTGTTATACGGTTGAAACCCTACTCACAAAAGCAGCATGATATCTTTATTCGGTTTACGTAAAATTTTCATTTGACTATGTTAAATTAAAGAGACATTTTATGTAAGAACTTGTTCGATAATCGACCATAAGATTATAACACAAAATAATTTACTGATGATAATTTTGTTAAAAACAATATTATGAGATGAATTTTCATACCCTTTTAACGATATTACCTATAATTTACATTAAGATAATATTACGTTTCAAATTGTAAAAGTGTGTGGCATCTTTCATCTCTAATTTTGTTTACCGTTCGAGATTTCAATCTATATGGGTGATATCTTTGGCAAGAGTGATTTTGGCATTGCCAAATGTGAAAAATGGCAATTTAATTATAAAAACCCGAATAATAAAACATATATGAAAATACGATTTCAAGATTTTACTCGAGAGTAGCATTTGTGTAATACTATGCAATTGAGCAGCAATTTCCTAACATCTTTTCTTTTTATGTTTTTGAGAAGCAGAATTATGCCTTTTCTATTTTCGTGACCCGAAGAAAGAAGATAATGCACTGTTATGGATAAAACACATAATGTTATTTTGCAATGGTTAAACATTTCAACATTTCTAGACAAAAATATAAGATTTCAGCATAATGTGTAGATATTGATGTATTTGTTTAAAACGACTTTTTGTTTAAAATATGACTTTTCGTTAAAATCTGACTATTCGTTAAAAGCTTTTCCGTCTCAAATTTACAAGCAATTTTCTTGGTGATTATTAAACAGCCTTTTGGTTTGTGACATATGGCAAAGCTTTATTTTATTTCATATTGTTTCTAACTTTATGTAATTTATTGTCAAATATGTTAATGTGATCGGTTTAATATTTGCTACAGTTTTATGGAATACCGTGGAATAACGGAGTCAAACAATTTAAGACTCACTTAAGGTAAATCAGTTGTCTTACATAAATGTTATGTATATTATTTAAGAAATAACAGCATTTATACATTTTTATGTTGTTTTACAGCTAATGGTTATTTTTTTAAGAAATGAAACCCACAAGATTCATATAAAGTTTCAACGTGTATTGTGCACTTACATGTTGTCTTATTTCTGAAAATAGTAAAGGCATATGACATAACTTTCACTCACTCCGTATCTAAACAGGTCAAAAATACTTATGAAGACGACAAAACATAGAAGTACAGACATGTTCTATGAATAAATAATTAACTATTGAGGTTGGATTATCATCAAAACGTCAAGAGTCTGATTGTAAATTTTATATTACAATCTCACACAGCCCTCGGCTTTTATAGTAATTGCCAATTATGTTCTTAACTATTTAATGATTATGGACTAGGAAATTTTCTGAGAGCAAAAAAATAAAACATAAAAAAATGCAATGTTTCTGAAAAAAAAAGATACCAATAAAAAAGTGAGTAGAACACAAAAAGGTCTAAATATATGGATTTTAAAACATTCAAGCAATCTATATTACTGACATTAAAAATTTTAAAATTTTTAATGATTGTACCATTATTGTAACTTTATAGGGCTCTTTATTCATAACATTTTATTATTTTGTGTTGAGTTCTTATAATCACAAAGATAGGTGTTAAGTGCTGTGGAACAGCTGTAAAGGTAAAGTTCCATCCTTACGTTCTAATAGTGTGTATATTATTTTTCTGGTTTGTCGGGCCCTTTGACCTTAATACTTTAATAATGATGATTGAAAATTGTTAAAGACGTTGTTATGGGCATGACGAACACTAAATATAAATGCAATGGACCTAAGATAATTGCGACAAAAATAGTGATGACGTGATGCAAATCATGTCCTTAAACCGATACGTTTCTCGCACTAGAATTTATGACACTAATTTGAGAAAAAAAAACCTGCCAACAAAATATCGCACGAAGTCGACCAAACATACTAAACCAGACAAGCCTAAGAAATGACATTCACGTAATTTTTTCGCAATTTGCTGCAAGCATTTGTACTACATACTTAGCCTAGGATTTTACTGGGGTCATTGATTACTTATTTGCCGAATAACAACTGTTAAGGACGGATAAATTGTTATTGTGGAAATTGTCAATTATTATTATGCAGCCGGTACAAAGGAGTACAAATTTAAAAAGTACCAAGGATGTAGATTTATCATTTTGTTGACCATTTATGTATGAATGATATAACTTTTATATCGAAAAAGCACTTGCATATTCACTATTCACTGTGCTACCTTATACAATATTTTCATTATTTCTGCAAATTGGAGTGTAACATATTTTTCTTTTTTGTCAAACAACTTATTAAATTAATAGAACGAGTTGATAACTATCAAAAGACTGTTTCAGAATTCCAAATTTGTTTTATTACGACGACAAATGAATCAAAGTAAACAAAACATTTTCTATGAATTTTATTTTCCCTGCGTTACACCAAATGATAGAAATCTTTCGTTACTTTGTCTTCAATATCAATATACTCAGTTTATGACCTTTAACAATGTAACATGTTGATGTGTACCATTAAAGTGTGCTTCATTATTTATTTCAATGTTTTAGAACTTTTGATGTATCAGTTAATTTTAGTTATACATACAACAATGTATTTCATCTAAAACAAATATATTTTTCGCAAAAAAGCAGCATTATTCCCAGCAACCTTTGCATCAGTAAGTAGTATAATAGTTTCCTCTTGATTGCGATGCTTGAAATTCTAGTTAGCTGGAATTGAATCGATTATTGACAATTAATATTTAATTCAAAGGCAGAGTTTCGGTTGTTGCACCTAAATTGCAATATTTATTAACAATTTTAATGATATTGAAGATATTCATTTGTAATGAATAATGGAACCATAAAACATAATTATCATTAATTTTACAGTCCTAATTGGATACATAAACATCTTAAATATGAAAAACTTGCAAAGTATCTTTGCAAATAACAGTTTTATTTTCTTTTGTGTTACCAGTCTTATTAAAAATGAAATAAAAAAGCGATA
Organism: Ruditapes philippinarum; assembly: GCF_026571515.1. Lineage (NCBI taxonomy): Eukaryota > Metazoa > Mollusca > Bivalvia > Venerida > Veneridae > Ruditapes > Ruditapes philippinarum. The sequence continues at coordinate 6,134 of NW_026863140.1, read as the reverse complement.
TTAAATTTTTAGCAAATAAATTTTCAAAGTTTCCGAAGTACATGAAAAACTTATGGAAAAAGCGGTTTTCCTAAATAGTGAAGAGGTAAAAATGGATATCAATTATGATATATAGTAATTGTGTCTTCTAGGAACGAAGTATATTTTTGTAGCACTATTTGTATCAGAATAACAATTTCAACAACAAATTTAACCACTTCCAATTTCAAACATCTTAAAATAAATTCTTATAGAATCTACAATTGCCGTAAAAAATGTCCGTCTATGTCTATGTTAAGAAAACAAATTACAACTCTGCTCAGTCACATAGAATTCATAAAGAAAAATGTTTTATTGATAATGTCAAATGTATGCTTAAATGTCTGCCGTCCTATAGGACGCATCAGTAAGTGGTTATTTATCGTTGGCTCTAAATACCGGTTCTTGAAGATCATCATTAGTTACGTTTCAGGAAAGTCATGAATAAGTTCACAAGTTAAGATCACAATTTGAAGTAAAACTTATTCACTAGATCTTAAGAGCTTTTTGTCATTTCAAATTTAATGATCAAATATTTGAAATAATCGCATCATTATTCAATTCGATCAATGAGCTGTTAACGGCGAAGGTTTAAAAGGTGGCTTAAAATTCTAGACTTTATGTTCATGTCGTCAAATGATGTGTGAGCCTTCATTTCCTTTACCTGGAATGCCTAATATTTCATAACAAAACGATGAAATTAATTGTATACAGTAATTGAACGTGTTTCATTGTCAAATATTAAATGATGATACCAATAAGTCTTTTATTACAAGAATATCTTCAGTTCCACTTTTAATTATTAAATATGGTTGAATTACCACAAGATAGCTTTACGTTTTGTTACCGTAGCGGAAATTAAAGCGCTTATATATGATATCATATTCGTGCAATTAGCACCTTTGTCCATTCTACATTTCGCTTTACATGGACCATAAATGCTGCTAGTAAAAATTGAAGAATTATTTTCCCGTATATTACAGATGAAAAAGTACTTGTTCGCCATTTAACTGCCAGGAAAATGCCATTCCCCTTTTGTCGCATACACCCATTTAAACATTGACCGATTCACGGAGTGTTTTTAAACAGCTGTGTCTACGCCTGTTATATATGTAGGTTATTTAAAATAAAAAGGCTTTGATACATTAATCATTGAGGCAATTATATTTGTCTTCAGTATTTGAAATTAAATCTATTAACGACATTAATATATTTGATTATAATCAGTTGGATATAGTTTTAAGCCAAATACAGAAAAAAACATCGTAGTTTAATTATTCTATATTGCAATTGCCAAGGGTTTTACTGTTCTATAAATAAGAATATAGATACAAAAAGACAATTGACAAATATCAAGATGTACAATGGATGTAAACATAGCAAGTCTATTGTTATATTCATTTGCATATCGTGATTGTGAGGAAGACGAGAATAGTGTACTCTAAGATAACAGACTAAATCTAAGAAATGATATAGTCTGTTCTTCGGTAGCTGGGAGCAATACAGTAGACAAACAGACAAAACCTCAATATCCTTGTAATCTTGCCTTAGCTAAAATTATTTCAACATGACAAAGTTCGACGTAGAGACAAATAAATCGTCTTTAATACTAAAATAATAGTTTGTAGTTTACGTTAATGTAAAACACAAAGTTTGAATGCTTTTAGATATGATATAGACATATATATTGTTAAAGATAAAAACTTTCAAGGGTCAAGAGTAAACAATTTGTCGATTGGCAATCTAGAGATCTCTGGCTGCGTGAGTTCAAGTACCAATCAGGGACAAGACCTTCTTTCCTTGAACAAATTTTTTTACACACATTACTCAGTACTGGTCGACTCACTTCGAGAATTTGTCTTTAAGCCACTTACATAATCAAACAAAACTAAAATCGATACAACCTTACGTGACGTTTCTGTCTTAAAATCACAAAAATAATTCACATTTTTCAAAAAGTTGCAACATTTAAGATAATAAGTACTAATTTTGTTAAAATTGAAAAAAAAGTAAGACGGGTATATCAATTTTCATGAAGGCGCCCTTAGACTTATGAGAAATGAAAAATTGGGAATTTACCCCACAGACATTCTGAACGAAATTGTCATGCCTAACACTGAAATGGTGCAGAAATCTTGAAGCCATTTTCTTTTTGTAAGAGCTTCCTTGTCTAGCTGTCTAGAATGCAATAATATCATTATTAATTCACTAATTCAAATGCACATACTTCTTTGCATATTTCAATTAGAACAAGAATAATTAAAAAACAAACTTAAATATCTCCAATAAAATATCTTCTAATTATAATATCATATCATCCATTCATAACGTCAATCATGTGAATATTATTGATTCATCTGAGTGAATTTTTAATCAATTATTAGGATGTAAAACACTTTTTACTGTACAAAATCCTTTTGTCGTCGCAGGTTCTTTATACAAGCAAGTGAATTTATATGCGTTTGATTGTTTATCATCCCGAGTATTTAATATGATACATTTTCCTCTTTATAAAATATTCAAAAGAAAATGACATTTACAATAAGATAAACTCCACTTATAACGATAGATATCGCTTAAGTTGAAGTTTTATTTTTTCATTCATAATATCACCTCTTTCTGTTAGAAATTAAAAGATACATCAATTTCTATGCACTGATGAGACTTCATTTTTGTTTTCTTAAAATCCTTTTTTTCTTCAAAATAAAACAACAAAGTGATGACCGTTTAATCGTTATCTTACACAACAGTTTTACTTTAAAGAAGTGACAAAAAGACTACTTGTCAAACCTTAAAGAGGATTTGTCAAGAATAGAATGATTGCCTGAAACAATGATAGATTTGTCTGGAATTACAAATAAAGATTTGTTACCAGGTCAATTAATTGATATTTCATTTTAAAGAGAAAGTGAATAAAACCAAAACAAATCATTCTAATTAAAACCAAAACTGATCATTCTAATTTCTTTACAATTATCATAAAATCGTGTCAATTCTGTCATAATATGATATGTTATTCACGCTACGGTATTCCACAGAACATAACAATGCCAGTTGCTTTAAATTCGAGAAGCATCGGGATTTCTTTCCTGAAATATATCCTTTGAAATAGTTGGGGAACATAATCATTCTAAACTGTACATAACTTATGTTGTTAACTAACGCTTAATTGTGCTACAGTAATTAATCATATGAAAATATTTACAGCAGATGGAAACGTTTCTCCAAATCTCTAAAGAATCATTGAAAAAGACTTCTTTATGTTTCCTGGTCAATCTCCTCTGAAAATGTATTACCACCAAGTATGTGATTACCTTCTGTATTGCATGGCATTAATTTCCCATTTGAAGTGCATCAGCTGATGATTTTATTTCAAAAGTTTAAAGTGTTATGTAAATTTTGAAAAGACTAGAAAAACAAAATTACAGATTGTCAGATATTCCGTAAATAAGGAAATAAAAGAAAAGAGAATGATTGTATGTATTCATGGAAATTGTTTAAGGCACGAACCCTTGTTATTTTCACTTTTGCCAAATTGATCCTTGAGGGAAATGTATACAAACTAAAACTTGAGGCAATAGATGTCGTATCAAGTTAGGTGGGACAGGGTATTACCCCACACGTGTAACATACAACATGATACTCAACTTACTTTTCATCACAGTTGTATGTTAAATTACATCTATTTTGTATGATGTCTATTTACAGTAAAGACTGTGTATATAATGTTAACAAATACACATAATATACATGCACATAAATATATTTACGTGCATTAGATTATCAGAGACTTGGAAAAAATCATGCAAAGAAAGCTTATGCTATTCCTCCAATTAAACATTTTCTGTGACATTGAAAATAAAATTAAAATATGCGGACAAAAGGTAAAGCAGCTGGATAACAACATGATCTGTTTTTGATAAACGTGATTATTTTCTACAAATATATATTGGTAATATTGAATATAAAATGGAGAAAACATATATTATAATTACTTATATGCAATGAACCATGCAACTTAAAGTTTTAATTGATATAATAATAATAGCACTTGTTTTTGGTCGAAAAATAATGTTCATGGTAGTAAATTCACTTGCTGCTAATATATAAATGCAAAAACATCTTTCTTTAATCATGCAATTAACCAAATTTAACACTCGTTTGATGTCAGTTCATTTGAATATTTGTAAGACATTTTTAGAAAAGATGACATTAAGCTTGCCAGAAAATGATAAACATTATTTCTCCTGAACTAGTTCTTTAAAAATGCTATTGCAATAGCTTAATCAATAATTACGATAGGTTTTTATTTGAAGATTGCTATATTGTAGATAAAACATATATATATTCAAATTTAAATTATCTGATTTAAAAAGAAATTAGTTCGTACATACAAATACAGTTTAATTATAAAATAAGAACTCAAATGTTAAGTCTTATGTTTCAATTCTTATACTAGTTTTTATTTTCTTACAAGGTGTCATAAAACGACTTTCATGCACGTTGTTTATTTATATTTCAAATAAATACATTTGATAAAGTTAACATGCAAAGACCCTGTATTGTATTGATTTTAACCTTACTTAACATAGAAAAAGTGATTTAAATGTCAAAATATGATATATAATTTTCATAAATCAGACGTTGGCTGAATGTCAGTTTCCCTAAATAATTCCGTTAATTTTTAAATAAGCGTCATTTAGACTGTTTTTCGATCCTTGAGAGGCAGAAATAACAAACAAGCACAAGTTCTACAATTTGTACATTCAAATGAATATAGTAAATATGCCTTGTTAAGTTGTAATGCACTGACTTACATTGACACGGACATATGTCTTTACAACTTTATGAAATGTTATTTCTTGTGATAAAAACACATTGATATCTAAAAAAACATAGTCAATTTGATTATAACAAGACACTGTTAACAAGATATCGTAAACTCGAAAGAAATGATATAGCTGCCAATTAAATAATATTAATCTCTACTATATTGGTTATTTCTGCATTATTCATTTTGTAATCGGACAATATTGTTCTTTGTTAGAGTTAGTGGCATATTGAAGGAAACTTTGACATTATATGACAGACAAATACTTTGATTGGATTAATACATACATGAGAATCACTAATGTTCACATCTGTCAACCAAATAAAGACTAGTTTGAAATTTTGTCTCCCTAGTTTCCGAAATGTCTTTTCCGACGTTTCAAGATGTCTCTAGGTAAAATCATTTGTGTCAGTCTCTTCCCGCTCATTTGCAGCCTATACGATTTGATAGTTATTGTTCTTGGTTAGAGGTGTGTGCAGAAACTAAAGTGAATAGATTAAAACTGAGAGATGATGTCAAAAACGTATTACGTTTATAATAGTAGATCAGGATTTTACTCTTGTAAACTTTTGATAATATTTCGTATTCCCGTTAGCGCCTTTCCCCTTTCAAAGCTGCTCAAAGCAAATGGTTATAAGCTATACTTATAGGCCATCTTTTAGGCCAAATATGCAAAATCAAAAACTGCTAAATCCAAATTTGTCCATTCTAAAGAAAAGAAAATTGTTTTTGAGTCATAATGTGCCTCTGAACTAGAACATCTTTCTTAATTTCTATAATAGATGTTTGCTAATTTGTCTGGTAATAGAAATGTTCTCCTTGGCCTTTTTAATAATTCTGACATTATTAATCGCTATGAAATACTTTATCCTTACTTTTTCTTTTCCCCCTAAACAGAATTGTAACGATTAAATTTTAGGTCGTGTGCACCCGTTATATGAGTACTTCAATGATATTATTGCTGTCGTATTCATCTATATCACTTAATGGTCACTTTTATTTGTCTGGATCAAGAATTTGACGACATGAACATTTAGATTTCAAAGGTTTAATTTTTATTTAAAGTGTAATATTTGAGTTAAATTTAGTAAAATATTTTTTATCAGAATACCGTTTTCATTATTAGGTGTCTTGATGGAGAAAAAAATTGTATTAACTAAATCTACAAAACAAATACCTGGAAAATAAAAATTTTTTTCTTAAAAATTGAATTTGGGGCATAAGTAAGGTTTTTTAAAAAAAACAATAAACGTCCACAACATAAAAAAAACAAAAACTTTTTTTG
>NW_026863139.1:0-34283 GCF_026571515.1 Ruditapes philippinarum | reverse complement strand
ACACTGAAAGCTACCTTTTTGATTTCCAAATACTGCTACCAGACAGAACAGCAATTAATCTAAAGATAGAATCAACCTGACAAAATTTCCAAAAATTATTTTGATTGATTCTTTGTGCAATATAGGAATATAGCTGGTCTTTTTTGTGCTTGTCTTCTTTTTTTGGGGGAAAGGGAGAGAACATATTTAGACTGGGTATTTTTCAGTGGTAAATTGCATAAAAAAACTTCTGCTAGACTGTGGGCTTGATTATTTTCAGTGCATGACACTTAGGAAAGGATCGTAACTCTGTAAATATGTACCTCAGAGTTATGGGGCCTGTCATGTTAGATAATACAGAGAACAAGAGTGTGAAATTTCAACCCATTCCCTTCAGTAGTTTAGGAGATACCAACTTGCAAGCAAACAAATCAACCAAAGGTGTGTTAAATAATTCTCCCTATTCTTCAAAAAGTAGAGCTAAATATCACTGCAGTTCTGAAATTATAAAATCTTAGGGTCTCGATATGGGGCTACTTAAGTTTCTTTTTTATTCACTTTCAAATTCATTTCACTTGTGTGCAAGCATTCTGGAAAGCAGTTTTAAGACATTTACAGTAAACTTCACTTATAGCGAACACGGTTATAGCGAACTTTCGGTTATAGGGAACAATTTATTTTGGCCCGAATTTTGCCCTTCTTTATTTAATATAAAAATATATGGTTATAGCAAACACGGTTATAAGGAATTATCGCTTATAAGGAACTCATTTCTTAGTCCCAATCTAGTTAAAAGTACAGAAAATTACACTTTTATAACGAATTCCAAAATATTGGCTATCCGTAAATAGACTTTCTTTTTCATAGGCACGGATTAAAACTCGAATTTACCGTTTATCGTTGTATACTGTGCTCCTCTTAGTTCACGGTACTTAACACTTTAAAACAGTAAAGAACACAAACAATAAACTTACACAACAAAAACTGTCATAAACTGTATCATTTAGTTATTTTTCTGCTATATGACACAAGGAAACAACAATATATTCAATCAAAATTAGTTTTAATTTGTCAGATGTAAACCGTCTGTCGGCCATTTTGAAAACAGTATGTCATCATTTACCTCGCGGTAATGGTGTTTTATTTCAGTTTTTTCATGTTTCAGTTACAATTTCTTTAAGTTATTTTGCATAATTATAAATATAAAAGTATTTCTACATTGTAACTTAAAATTTATTTTTTCAACACACAAGAACATTTAGAAAATGATGATTGTTTCAGACGTATGCACAAATTTAATGGACTGTTGTTGTTTTTTGCAGAAGTTTGTAAAATGTTGTTCAGTTTTACGTAAAAATCTATAGATTTAAATTATTTTGCACAAAAACTTTGTTGTTAAGGTGTTTGAATTAAATATGTCAATTCTGACCAATTATAATAATGGTCACATGAAAATATGCCACTACCGCGAGATAAGTGATGACGCGGAATTAGTGATGTTGAGTATATGTACTTCAATACATCTATTAAAATTAATTTGTATAGTATTCTATTAGGATATTTTTAGCATGAGCTCTTTTCACCAAGATAAAACGGTTATTTATTTCTTTTCTTCAAAAGTTTTGCTCAAGTAAAATAATTATAATGATTTATAATCGGTTTTCAACATAATCATGCATGCTTGCAAGCACGATCCATTGCAAACTGCAAAGTACACTTGATTTAAATTAAAAGAAATCTATATCTTACATAAGTAAAAGTCACCTTTAAATTATAATAGAAGATATTCAATATAAAAGGAAGAAAAAAAATCGAAAATCTTGCATATTCTCAATCATGGAAAGAAAATGAAAAGAGTTTAGAAACAAAATATTATATTTTATGAGAAATTGACATAGGGAGTAAAACTTAAACTGGAATAGCAATTATTTAAATTCCAAAAAGTATGTTCTCGGGTATTGTGTCTAAAATAGAAATAAATGATTAATATTTCTTAATCAAATGCTCTTCAAAACGGCGGACAATTGGTAAACAATCAGTTTGTTATATGTAAATCTGTTCGCTATAAAAGCTCCTGATACAAGGAACTAATTCGCTATATGCTTACAAGGAACTCCGGATATATGGAACAGATTTTGAATGTCTCAATGAGTTCGTTATAAGCAGAGTTTACTGTATTTAGCAATTAAAGGATAGATATGTACAACTTTTTTATACAGATTATCACAAAGCCCTATTTTCAATAAAAAAAAATATATAAGATAGCCATTTATTTCAAACAAATAAAAAGTCTGCATAGAATATAAATTTCTGTTAAAAGTTGCCTTGCTGTCCATTATTTAAGACCAAAGCTGTACCAGAGTAGAATTATCAACCTTTCTATAAGCTAGCTGGATAGCTTCCGCATATTTAAACCATCCAAAGTCCCTTGCGGAATTCAAATCTACATCAGTGATGGTCAAGTGATTCCAAATCATTGATCTTAACACCTTGACTACAGAGCCCCCTAACACCCACCACACTCTCCTCTCCCCCACCCATAACACACACTGTCCTCACCTACCCCCCACCTACCCCCTTTGAATGCCAAATATGAAATTAGTCACATGACTGTATGAAGTTACGTCAACAAGTACCTGCTTCCTTATCGATGATTTCCAAACTCTCTAATTGCTTCATACTTCGGAGTTTATTTGGCGTAAGTGACCAGATCTTGATGTTTGAGTCTCCAAACCCTGTGCACATCAGACTGGAGTCTTCAGATATTTCAACGGATGTTAAACTGCACAAATTATACAACATTCACATGAAAAATGAGTTCAGAATATAAGAATATAATGATCTTATGGAGTGAACACAAAAGTATAATGCTGCAAATACCAAGAAGTGCCATGAAGGGCGTCTTTTAGTGATGTTACTTCACATCCTTTGTTTTGTTTCTAATTCTGTGTGTAATAAGAAGGCCAAAACACGGAAAGCTACAGCGTTTATAATTATATACCGCAATTTAACGATACCCTCTTAATCACACACCTATGCCGATTTGCGACTCTGTAAAAATTGTGTTGCATGGGCATGCATATATTTTGATGTGACTTCATTTGCGTTACGCAAACATATTTTTAAGACACACTAAATGTTAGCGTTTTAACTATAAGTGCATCAATGAAAAAAGGATTCTTTTTCACATTAAACAGCCTATATTTTGGGTTTTTCAGTTTTTAAAAAGAATACTTCCAAAATGACTGCACGAAAGAAATATATTAGTATATTGCCTTAAAAGCACAAGAAGCATACACAAAATCATTGTTTAGTTCAAGTTAATTTGTTAAAGACCTTCAAAAAAAAACAACCTAAACATTCTGTTCCGGAACATTTTACTAAAAGCATTGCATGGCCTACATGATAAATGTAAATGACTTTACTTACCCCTGTACAGCATTATGAAATGTGTAGAAGCATATAGAAGGCGGAGAATTGGGTCCTATTTTCACCCTCTTTAGGGCCTCTCTGTATGCATTAATCTTCTCCATTTTATCATAGTCCTTCCTGTAAAAGTCAGAGAAAGAAATATTTTTATTAATATCTCATTGTCTTGTATTTCAGTTTTTTCTTTGTTTGTTAGTGTTTGTCAGGTTTTTACGCCAATTTAAAAAATAATGTTGGTCATATCTTGGAGATTTTCAGATCTAACCAGCATTCCTGAATTATTTAGGTGTAATTACCAATTTTTCTGCAAGTGAACAGCTATTGATCCTCCATGATTTCTGAATCAGTAGTGAGAGACAAATGACCAACATACTTGAAGTCAGAGATCAGTCGTCACAAAAAATTGCGCCGCCTAAACCCCCCCTACCCCCCAAGGATCAAATCAGCGACCCCTTGACTATTGATCTCATGATCTTCCTATTGAGCTAGCATTTCAGAATAAAAAATAAGAGTAACAAATGCTGATATACTAGGGGAGGTTAAATCTACTTGTTTAAACAGAGACATCAATCAAAAGAAAAAACCTAAAAAGTTGTCATTTTATCTGACATTTCAGAATAAAACATGAGAAGTCAGCTTTTATAAAGGGGAAAGCTATTTTTCATTTGTATACTGTAGAGGTTCAAGATAACAAAGTTATTAAATTTCAAATTTTCTACATTAAATTTTCATAATTGTTTGGTTTTACGATGCACCAACACAACTTAGGTCTAATGGCGCCAAAAGTCTGAAAAGATGATTTTGGCTAACCTTGGGTGTTACAAACTCAAAGCAATACCAGGGTTCAAAAGCACCTCGCCTGCTGGAGAAAAGAGATACATAGACTAGTAATTTGAAGCCATTTAGTCGCCTCTTGTGATCACACAAGGATAAACCGTAGTTGTAATTCTTATGCCTAAACCCTTAAAGGCAACCTGTCAGCCACAACACATTTTCAGTATTCTGATGCCTCAGCGCTTTAACTTTAAGTTAAAGGCAACCCCTCAACCCCAAAACATTTCAGAATTCTGATGCCTTAATCCTTTAAGGTCACCCCTTAGCCACAACACATTTTCTCTACCACTTAAACCCAGACAATTTGGTTTCAAAACCTACAACTAGAGTGGTTAAAGTTGAAGTCTTGGTCAATGACCTATAAATATGACAGTGGCATTCTGACCAGGTTTTATACAGTCTAAGGTATATGAACTAAAAGTTTTGTATTTTGAAATGGAAATCCATTAAAAAAAATGAATGGACTGTAGTATAAATGTAAAGCTGGACCAATTTTTTACACAAATTCAGAAGATCAAGGGTTAAATACTCACAATTCAGGCATGGGTATTCTGGTAGATGCAGGAGCATTTGGGTCATTTCTTGCTTTCTTCATCATCAGTGGGTCTTTCTTCTGCTTCTTTTTCTATAGAGAGACAAAATAACACTAAATACACAATAAATACACAGTAAATACACAGTATCACACTCAAAGTATAACAATACAAAAATGTTGAAAATATGCAAAACTAATTATCAAAATTTACAATCATAAGACATCAAATAACTACACAAATGCACAAAAATTATAGAAATACATAATAATTATGCGAAATTAACATACAATTATTACACATATAAACAATAATTAGGTAAAAACATAATAATTATTGGTAGGCAAAAACACAATAAATGAATAGTCAATACACATAAACAATAATTAACCAAATGCACAATTATTCATGAAAATAGATAATTATTAATATTCAAATACACAATAATTCATTAAAATGCATATAAATTATGCAAATTACACAATTACAACACAAATACACAATTACTACAAAAATAGTCCATAATAACCCATAAATTACACAATTATATAATTACACATAATTAAACAAATACACAATAAATACTCAAAATACACAATAATGACACAAATTACTCATTTTTTTCAAGCATGGAAATATACTTACCTTTTTAGACTTAACATGGAAATAAAATTTTTAGGAGTACAGCCAATGTCATTAAAATTCTTAAATTTGCTTTATGCTGAATTAGATGTATTCCTAAAGACTTATCAAGATATGGCAACCCTTACAACATGTTGAACATAATGCATCTGTTTTATTTCTTTTGTTCTCAACATAAAAATTTAAAAGTAAAAAATTTTTGAAATTCAATAGTGTTGTGGACCAAGTTTCATAGAAAGTCATACGTCCTATGAGATAAAATCAACATTAGGACAAGCTTAGGACTGTTTCAATAAACATTATTATCTTAAGTTAAAGACATTAGACCTTATTTAAATGTGCTCTGCTAAGAAAGTTAATAAAATACAATAACACGCACTTCCACTGGCAATCTTGATCTGCATTGCTATTCGGCATTTGATGGGGTTATAAGAGGGAAGTCATCAGTATATATGGATATTATATATTACTGCCTCAGGTTTGGTCTTAAGACTGATTTCAGACTTTAAATATTATATGAAATCCAACCCTGGCTTTTATGCAATTCACTAAAAATTACAATAAGATAAATTTTTTCAATCAGGATTAAATTCTTTGAACAATTTTTAAGGATGACCACCAAAGGAACATTCCTGAGAAGTTTGGATGAAATTGGCTCAGTGGTTTTTGAGGAGATGTTGTTTAAAGTAAAAATTTACGGACAACGGACGAAAAGCGGTCACAAAAGCTCACCATGTGACTTTGTGACAGGTGAGCTAAAATGGGGCATAACTCCCTAAATATTACTTTTAGGTAACTACCCTATAGATCTTCCAGCTGCTCCTTGTCAAGATAAACAAGTATTCCATGTTAATGTTTCAAGCTGATGCCTTAAGACTTTTTTTTTCAGAACTGAGAAATTAATAGCTAATGAATAAACATGGAAGAAAAAACAAAACAGGACAAAAGGAACATTTGTCATCTTTTATTTCTATCCATTTCTACAAGTAAAACAGGACATTTGAGCAGTACTGGTATAACAATTATTGATAAAACAACAAACAGTGAAAATGAGCAAAGGTATCCAACTATATCTGTAAATTGACCAATCACAATTGAGAAAGCCAGTTTCCCCAATACTTCAACAGTTGCCATGGTAGTGTAATGGCTGGCCTGAATTGCACTTGGTGACCTCTGTGAACAGTACATCATGAGGGTGAAGGTCGTTGTCGTGACAACACCACTGCCAAGCAACAGCAGAAGATAACACAGTATGACACAAACTGAAAAAAAAAATAAAAAAAATATATATATAATAATTAAAAGGTATGAGATAATGCATATTAATTATACACTAACTTACTAAAATATGAAGAGCTCTCTGTAAAACAGTGTTCGACTGTTCTCAGTGCTTGACAGTTCAGAAAAGGAATTAACTCTTTTAAAAGGTAACTCAGAGTTATGGGACCTGTGCCTTTAATGTGAGATAATCACAGAGAACAAGACTAGTATGTTAAGTTTCAACCTATTCCCTTTAGCAGTTTTGGAGATACCAACTTGCTTAAACTTCACCATTCCCTTTCGCAGTTTTGGAGATACCAACTTGCTTAAACTTCACCATTCCCTTTCGCAGTTTTGGAGATGCCAACTTGCTTAAACTTCACCATTCCCTTTCGCAGTTTTAGAGATACCAACTTGCTTAAACTTAACCAAAGTGTGACAGAGATGCTCACATTGAAGATCTTTTCTGATGGAACAAAGAAGAGAAAGTGAAATGCTAAAGTCACCATGCCAAACAAAGGTGTGACGAATTTTTACAAATCTCAAAAACCTGTCCATCAGGTCAAGGTCAAATTCAAAATAGGTCAGGGCATCTATGGCCAAGTGGTTAAGGTCGTTGACTTCAAACCACTTGCCCCTCACCGCTCATGGGTTCGAATCCCAACAAGAACGTTAGATTCTTTCATGTGAGGCAGCTATACAGCTAGCTTACGGAAAGTTGGTGGTTCTACTCAGGTGCCTGAAATAGGGCACCTGAGGTCTTCCTCCACCAGTAAAGCTGGAACGTTGCCAAATGACCTATACTAAGTCAGTGTGACGTAAAACTCAAAACAAACAAACAAAATAGGTCAAAATGAATCTCTTGGCAGCAAAAGGTATCTTGTGTGTACATAATTATGAAGGCTGTAGCTTAATGAATGAAGGCCAAGGTTACATTTGTCAACAGAAAAACATTGGATTAATTAAAACAATTTGTCTCATCTGTTAATCCATGTCATAAAAATATAAAAATCAAATCATTCCATCATTTAACTTGCTTGAACCAAAAGTGATTAGCCTTTGCCACCGCCCACAAGTACAGAGCCAGGCCAGCCTTCATATCTATGCAGTCTGACCAGGCTCTATAATGTTGTCTTTCTTTTTTCTGTTGGGTGTTATGTCACATCAACACAGTATAGGTCATATGGAGACTTTCCGGGAAGACCTCAGGTGACCCTTTGTACATTATATCAGGCACAAAAAGAGTAAAACCACCAATGTTTCATAATCTAGCTTGAAAGCTTTCTGACCTGAAGAATGAAGAATCCCACGACACTTGCGAGACTCGAACCTACAGCAGGGAGAGGCAAGTCGTTTGAAGTCAACGGCCATTACCACTCTGCCATGGACACCCCATACTGTTATCTTACGCAGTTTAAATTTTTATCTTGATATACCAAAAACTGATAATGGACTGTTCTAAAACAGAAGCGGGACAAGTCCATTTAAGGAATACAGCAGGTTAAGGGGTTAAAGGGTTTTTTTTACCAAGACCAAACGGACATGTAAAAATAAATAAATTTGCAAACATTCTCTCACTTTGAATGTATTTAAAACAATAAAAACACTTTTTTCAACAGACATTCAATTATTGTAATAAAACGTTATACCTCAGGGCATTTATGAATAGATAAAATGTTTGTTATAATTAAACATTACCTGAAATGCCTGCACAGTCATTTACAATTAGAGACAAATCAAGCATTATAATGAAATAAGACTAAAAACGTTAGTCCTTGTATTAAATGCACTAGCAGGGTGCCTTAGGTGTTCAGAACTTCAGAAGATAATAGTTCATACTTTAAAATCTTTCAAGTAAGTCAGTTAGTTTAAATTTTAAGGTAGTCAATTCTCAAATAAAACACACTATAACTAAAATGATTAAGACATTAAAGGAACTCCACTGAGGTCCAAAAGTCTAAAAAAACATTTAATTTCATATGTACATGTAGATCAGATTGGTCACTTAAATCAGATATATATGCAAAAGATGATTAAGCAATGTACTCAGAAATAAATTGTATTTTTGTGCTATTTTAAGCCTTATTTGAGCGCTACGCTTTTCAATTTTGGTTCATTTTTCACAATAATAGAATAAAAATTCTGGAAAAACAGAGTGAGTGAATGACCTGAAATTGTGCACACAAGTTATTGGTATAGACGTACATCAAATGGTACAAAAATCCTAAACACTTTTGTTACAGCGAGTCATGTCAAAAAACCTCAGAGGAGTCCCTTTAATGCCAAAGATATTGTTGATTCTATTATTTCGGTGACTCTGACAGTCTGACCTATACATTTAGTTCTATTTCCTGACAGATAAATCACTGCTATGTAATCTTACCATAATAAAAATGGTCGCTGTTTTTGTTCTCATCTGTCCACAGAGCAATAAGTACCACAAAACATGACAGAAGAATTGGTCTAATTATAGAGCAGCATGTTAGCACCTTATGCGGTTTATACCTGAAAATTATAAATATTAAGTCTGTAATGTACCATTTATTTTTTAATTTTGGTTGCGTTCCACGTCGCAACAACACTGTAATGGCCACCTTAACTAGAAGGAATAAGACCTAATTTTTGCCCCCCCCCCCCCCCCCCCCCCCCCCCCCCCCCCCCCCCCCCTGTTCATTATTTTGTGAACAAGTTCCTTGGTAGAAGCACCTGGGTAGAACCACAGACGTTACCTAACCTAGCCTGGATACTCCTCACATAAAAGAATCTAAGGGTCCAAGGTCGGAATTAAGAACCTACAGCAACGAGGGTCAAGCTCTTTGATATCCAAAAAACCTTAACCACTCGGCCATGGACGATCTAACTTCAGTCTAAACCCACTGATGTACTCTACCAATATGCTCAGTGCAGACAAAAATGTGTCGTCTGTTCAAGTGGAGCACTTTTAGTATAAGCTATTCTTTTCAATATATATTATAAATTATCAAAAAAAAAATGAAAAATGCTTATGTCCAGCCTGAGACACCAAGCTGTCAATTTATGATATTTAAGCATGGTAAGAGTTATAGAAGGTATGTGGTTCTATTCAGCAGCTGTTTTGTGAAAGAAGCTTTAGTACCTGAAGTCTTGCTCCAACAGTAAAGCTGAAATGTTCCCTTGTGGTCAAAAAGTGTAGTGACTTAATTAAAACCAGATTTAATTAAAACAAAGCTTTACAATTAGTAAAATATGATTCCAACAAAACTTGTACAACACATTAATAAACAATGTTATGCCTTTATGGTGCATTTTTATTTCATTTCCTTTCTTCCACATTAAAGCATTTAAAGAGCATAGCCAACAAGAACATGTTCAGCACACACAAATGCATCCAGCCATGATTCTAGTCAGTTGCAAATTTTCAAAATAAAAGGGTTTACCTATTCACTTAGTTACGGATGGACGTTTCAGTTACTATTTACTAGGGGGCATTAAAATAAAGGAATGTTCCTTTATGTCTTTACATTGCTTACAAAGCAAGAAAATTGAACAAAACTATACATATGCCTGTACATAAATAATAAGGTAATAAAATGGTTATTACTTAAGTTTGTTTGTTTTTCTTTTTTTTTTTGTTATTTGATTTTAAGTCACATCAAACCTAAGTCATATGGCAACTTTCCATGTAGGATTCGAACCCACAGCAGTGAACGGAAAATGATGTGAAGTTGGCAAACTTAACCATTCAGCCAGGGAGGCCCTAATATCTTTATGTAGTTGATTTCCAGTTTGCATATAAAAAAACTTAGCCTTCTTCATTTGAATGCATAGATCCCTAACTTGTCTAATTTTAATTATCAATAAGAATTTCACTACAACCTTTTTGTTAGCAAAGAGCATATGTCAATGTTTGTGGTGAAATGATAATCTATTGTTATGCAAATAAAAGGTAGAGTAATGATATATTAATAGGTCAGAAGAAATTGAATATTAATAAAATGTCTGCATTACATTAGATGAACAATTTATGTGCCAACCCCTACCTCATCCCTATCCATGTCTTGCCGTGCCAAATTTAAGATTAAAGAAAGCTTACCAGAATACAGAAATGAGCCATCCACCAATGAATGATCCAAATATTGATACACCTTGTCCAACCAACCCTGTCCAAAACCCTACAGAATATGATGCCATGCCCAGGTCCACTAAAAACAGTGGCATCATTGTCAGTGCCCCTTGTTCACCTGAAATCAAATTATAAAATTTTACCACAATTCATCCTTAACACCTATCTATTTTATATTTAACCAAATTGACACAAGACTAAAAAAACAAAACTTTTGAAATAATAATCTAAAAGAAAAAAAATTAACAGAAATAAACAAGACTTCCAAGGTGAACATGCATCAAAATATTTTCATCTTTGTCCAGTAAGAGTTTACTAAACTGTTTAGGGATTTCATGGACAGATTGACTTTTATTAAACTTAACACCTTAGTGCTGTAACGGGTAAATTCCTTACGTATTATAATAGTAGTTGCCCCATTACTGCACTATGGTGATAAATAAAATACATGATGGCTTCTTATAATCAAGCATATTTTACTGACAAAGAAGTGCATTATTGACAATACATGACAATATCTCCAATTATTTAAGGTTGTTTTTTTTTTTTCATCTGATTATATCAGGCTGCTGTGAAAATTACCGTTAAGAAATAATAATTTTTTCATAATAATCAGTTTCAGCGTTGTTTATCAGCTATTTAACACCAGTTTGGACCTTAAATCCTAAAGAATTAACCTTGAAGGTAGGTTATAAGAAAGGTATAAATTTAATGGTATAATTATGCTACACTTACCAAGTTTATATATTAACACATAAAATAAAGCCCATCTGTTTTGGGCAAAAAGACCTTTTTTATTGTTTCAACCCGTCTCCTTTTTATTTTCTGTTTTCCCTTTTACTCACGAATCGATTTTTCTTTTTTTTGTCCGTCTGTTGGGTCCTTTTTCTTTTGACATGCATCGATCTGGTAAACTTTTAACACAAAAGTAGGACCAATACACCATGCAAGCCCAAGGAACAATACCCCAACAAAAATCATAACCATCCCAGAGGCCCCCGCTGAAACGCTCCATGTCCCCCGACCTGGCTATTTCCGATGCTAATTCTGATGTGGCGAGAATCTGAATCGCTAGCCCGTCAACAGCAATATCTTGCGTGGCAGTGATCAAGTTAAACAATAGTAATATAAAAGCTAGTTGTGCTATGAACTTGGGACTTGTGAACGATCCAAGAATGCAAGTAAACATAATCCAACATCTGTCCCCCTACCCCAATTTTTTTCGTTCCGAAAGGTCTACAGTGGGCCACATGCCTTTTGATACCAGGAATTAGAAAAAGTTTAAAGAGCCATGTTAACATTGACAACCATGGGTTTAAAAAGTACGTGGTAGAAAAATCGTTTGTAGACCATATGGTTTCCCTTGAAAAATACAGAAACGCAGGAAAATACATTTCGAAATCTTTTCTGAATTTTGTTTTTTAAATTGAATAATTCATTTTTGATTGAAAATCATGGTTTTTTTGTCAAATTAATTATTCCCAGCAAAGAGACCACCTTCATCTTTAAAAAGCATTTTAAATCTTCCACTTGAATGAAATATATTCAATTGATTCATATAAATTAACATAGGTTGTTCAATTTATTTCCATCGTTGTTGACATGTACAATTCAACAAGGGAGGTCACTCTTAACTAATTTACTTATTATTCAGGTTGAACACCACAAAATATTTTCCTTCCGCATTGCAATATGAAAACAGGGGAGCCGAGCGTGAGAAAATGACAACCAAAACTTTTTTTAAAAAAAACAATAAAAAGTATTTGTCCCAGCACATGCTACTGATCATATATATCAAAAAATCTTAATATATGCCGTTTTGAAAAAAAATCATATTTCAACATGTATTATTATAGATGTTGAAATATGATTTTTCCACTTCATGGTTCGCAACTGCATTGTGTGATACAGATTTTGTTATTTTGCAAATTAAATTGCCTTTCAATATCATAATCATTAAAGCTGTATGCCTCCAGATGAGCCAAAATATTTCAAGAAATTCAATCTTTAGAAAAATTTATTTATTAAGATCTTAAGAAAAGTAAAAAGATTCAATATTTAATTAATTATTTACATATTATGGGCGATTAATGATTTTGAAGTATCAACCGCTATAACTCTACTGCTTTACTAACGCAGAAAGAGGTGTATGTATGCACAGGGGGCATACAGTGTTTGGATGGTTACAGGTATATACTGCTTGATGGTGACCTTAAAATGAGAATTTAAGTCATAACCCTATAATAATTATGTATATAAAAATAGACAAGGGGCATTACTCGGCAAATAGAGAATTTTCGATCACCCACAAATTCATACGAGATTTTCCTCTAATTAAATAAAAAATTTCCACAAACTATACTGCATTGCATAGCTTATTCAATTCACAATTGATAAACACTAACTCTATTCTGATATTCCCTTAGCCCACTTTAAGAAATTTATTCCAAACCGTCAACTTCTGTCACAAAATTGCCATTGTATTTTATCAAATATCTTTTATCATTTGATTTACCTTAGTTCTTTTTAAAACTTAAAGTGGATTGACCTACAAGACATTTTTCATGAGTTTTTCAAATATTGATAAAAACAACTGAAAAATATCATTTGTATATTCTTATTATACATTTAAAAAAAAAAAAATAATAATAATCTGGATCGAGTTCTTGTAGTGACTTGGTATAAACATTTGAATGATGATCAATTACTTTTGTTCTAAAACAATAAATTATCTGCTAAATATAGACATGTAATATTGTTTCATGTGTATTACACTTACCAACAGCATATACTAATAATATCTGTCATATGTTACAGTTTGGATCGGAATATCCAAGGGACGGATATTTCGAACTGAACCGCAAACATAAATATATCAGATTTTTTTTTTTGCATATTCTGTCATATTCTTTCATACTTAAAATGGTTTACCTCAATAAGATATTTGTTTATGGAAATTAATGTCATTTCATCCATAACTTCTTTCTTACAATAGTTTATGAATTTACAACTTACAAATAATAATGGCAAATGATGTCATCCCAAGCACATTATTCCATTCTAAAATGCGACATAATGACGTCATTTTAATATGGTTCATTCATAAAATGCGCTGAAATGACGCCATTGTATAGCAAGCGACAGAAATTTCTGGCATGGGTAAAACTAACAGAAATGCCAGTCTGATATGAAAATTTTTTTTTCTAAAATAATCTTAAAATTTTTATTTTTTGCCTGTATAAAGGGCCCAAATTAAATTTTACCACAAAAGAAATGTCTTAATATTGTTCTAATTTTTTGGGGTGTCTCTGTTTACAAATTTTAAGTTTCTTTTTCCAAAAAGGTAAAAACTCCCCCTTGCCCCCTCAATTTACCTTGGCAACCACCATCTATTGCTCTGGGTGTGTTTTTTGGGGGGCTATATAATTATACTATTTTAGTGATTTAATATTTTGTATGAAAGTTAAAATACTACTTTATTTCCATCTTGCTACATTTATGACAAACAAGTTCACATTCAGAGCTACTTTCTTCATGTGAAAAGCATCTAACAAACATTAAAACTGTTATTTGAATATTATAAAACTCATATTCGCCCTTTTTCAAGAATGAAAAATAAATTAGTTTCCGAGGCATAATGTGCTTTAATTTTTTATTTGTCTGTTTGGGTTTAACAGAGCCACTAACAGCACTGGTCATATCGCACCAACCACTATAATAAGTAAGCCTAGAATGAGTTGGTAAAAGTGAGTTAGTTAAATTATAAAATACAAGTTTACTTCCTTCAAGTAATCAATCAGGGTTTTAGATGGATCTGAGGCAAAAAGTTGTCTTAAGTGAAATAATGTGCCTTTAATTATAAAGCTAGAGATTACCTTTGGTTTATCTTCACCATCACCTCCACCTTCATCCTCGTCATCAGCCGGTATATTTATATCTGGTTCCTTCAGTAATCCATAAAATATCTTTGTCTTATTGGCTGAAATAAAAACAGTCAAACCTTACAACACTGAATTTAAAACTGCACACCCAGTAAACATGTAGTCGGACAAATGCTCTTTACTTCCAAATTTTTCCAAGGATATCCCTTAAATTGTTGCTGGACTGTTTAAAACAAGAGCTGGTCAAACCAAGTGATGATCACCAAATAGGTTTTGGACACAGAAAAGTAGTTTTTTGTTGATATCTCTTGTAGTATCAGAGTTATGCACATCTACCCAATGAGATCTATCTACCTACAAAGTTTCTTGTTGATATCTCTTATAGTTTCAGAGTTATTTCCCACACAATGTTTAAAGTGTAAAACTGAACAAAGGGCAATAATTCCAAAATTAGGCAAGGCAGAGCTACAGTTCTTTTGCAATTTAATACTACTCAGTGAGTAGTTTCTCTTCAACAAAGTTTCTTGTTGATACCTCTTTTAGTTTAAGAGTTATGTCCCAGACAAGAAAATGGGACAGACAGATAGACAGACAAAGTGGCAACTATATGCTCTCCCTTAGGGGAGCATAAAATAAGCTGGCAAAGTTAATTTTTGAATTCAGCAGGTAAAGAATTTTTATAAAGAGCACAGATTACTGCCACTGAATCATACAACAAAATCCTAGTTGTATATCATCTGTGCAGTTATCATTTCAACATGAACTTGCCAGATTTCACCATAGTTTGAAAGATACAAAATCTTTATATGTTACCTTAATAGTCCAGTACACTTTTTAACTGATATTCAAATGATAGTTTTGTCACTTGAAACATTATCTCTCCTCAGTCCCAGTCTATCAAAGGGAAACATATCTCCTTAGTCCCAGTCTGTTCAATGAAGATATATACCCCATCAATGTTACTGCTTGTAAAGGGAGACAAATCCTGCTTTAAGGCCATATCTAAGTCTGATCAAAGGGGAAAACCATCACTTCTTTACCACTACCAGTCTTGGAATGGGAGACAAATCATACCATCACTTTCAGTCTTTATCAAGGGAGACAAATCATCCAATCACTATCAGTCTTTATCAAGGAAGACAACATAATCCAATTAATACTCTCAGTCTTCATCAAGGGAGACAAATCAACCAATCACTATCAGTCTTTATCAAGGAAGACAACATAATCCAATTAATACTCTCAGTCTTTATCATAGGAGACAATATAAACCAATTTCTCCAAGTCTTCATCAAGGGAGACAAATCATCCCATCACTCTCAGTCTTCATCAAGAGAGGCAAATCATGCAATTACTCTCAATCTTTATCAAGGGAGACAAATCAACCATTCACTCCCAGTCTTTATCATGGGGGACAATATTATCCAATTACTCCAAGTCTTCATCAAGGGAGACAAATCATCCCATCACTTTCAGTTTTTATCAAGGGAGACAAATCATCCCATCACTTTCAGTCTTCATCATGGGAGACAAATCATCCCATCACTTTCAGTTTTTATCAAGGGAGACAAATCATCCCATCTCTCTCAGTTTTTATCAAGGGAGACAAATCATCCTATCACTTTCAGACTTCATCAATGGAGACAAATCATCCAACCACTCTCAGTCTTTATCAAGGGAGACAAATCATCCAATTCTCTCAGTCTTCATCAAGGGAGACAAATCATCCAATTCTCTCAGTCTTCATCAAGGGAGACAAATCATCCCACCACTCTCAGTCTTTATCAAGGGAGACAAATCATCCAATTCTCTCAGTCTTCATCAAGAAAGACAAATCAACCAATCACTCTCAGTCTTCAATCATCCAATAACTCTCAGTCTTCATCAAGGGAGACAAATCAACCAATCACTTTTAGACTTCATCAAGGGAGACTAATTATCCCATCAAGGGAGACAAATCATCCCATCACTCTCAGACTTCACAAAGGGAGACAAATCATCCCATCACTTTCAGTTTTTATCATGGGAGACAAATCATTCCATCACTTGCAGTCTTCATCATGGGAGACAAATCATCATATCACTCTCAGTCTTTTTCAAGGGAGACAAATCATCTCATCACTCCCAGTCTTCACCAAGGGAGACAAATCAACCAATCACTTTTAGACTTCATCAAGGGAGACTAATTATCCCATCAAGGGAGACAAATCATCCCATCACTCTCAGACTTCACAAAGGGAGACAAATCATTGAATCAATATACTAGCAGAATAGGCCTAGCATTAGAAAGGAATTATTGCTATTATCTCTGACAATGAGAATTAACCATTACCATGCTCATTATCTTAAATGGACCAATTTTTTAAAAGGTCGAAATCAAAAATATGCATGAATAAGAAAGTACCTTCTCTTGCAGCTTCTCCCAGCAATCCCCCACTTGTCATATCTATCTGCTGCTTTGTTCTTGGTATACCATCAAACACTGTAAGAATAACACAAAAGTTATATCAATATTCTCATAGTAAAATCAGAATTATGTCAAAAACACAATTATCACATTAAAACATGACATCAAATTATACTGGAAAATCAGAACTTTTTTTTGAGTGATTGACTTTCATAAATTTAAGATTTTTATATTTGCTGAGTATTATATTAATTCAACAGGGCAAAAAGCGGAAATTTGAAAATATTTAACAGCACTGGTAAGTTCAAAATGTTGAATTTGTAAAACTTGGCCTTGTGAATATTTCTGATTGTACAGTTAACTCTTACATACTATTTATACAACTTGTCTTCTATAATTACCATGTATTTGGCAGAAAACCTTATGTTTGTTGTTGAGTAAAAACAATTTGTAGCCCCTCCCAACTCCTCACCCTGAGATATGTGAAATAAAATTCTGCTGTTTGAAAAATGAGCTTAAATTTCACTATTAGCAACTTTCAAAGCAATACACCTATGGTTTCCTTATACCACATGAAATTTAAGTTGTGTACCCTGTTTTGTTGCGGTGAACAAGAAATATAAAAGACAGTCCAAGTAATATTTTTTTCCCCGTAACTTTTTTTTTATACAAATGTTTTTCATTTTCTTTTACAGGATAAATTTTAAGCCCACTCATTCTAGTGAGTAATAAATACATAATATGTTTTCTAAGAAAAAATCAGTATTTTCATGGTGAAGTGAAACTGCCTGCTTAAACATTCAGAATTTCATGCTATTTCACATTGCAATAAAAAATACTGATTTTTAAACACATTTATTTACGCTCGATTATAAAACAAGATATTGCAACTAATATAAATATTTGAATCTCCAACTTGAAACAAACTAGCACTGTTGCCACCAGAGTAAACATGGCTGTGTCCCTTTATAGGGCTTGAACCCATGTTCCTGGTTTTAGAAGCCACTAGGCCCAAGCACACTCCCGCACCCCCCTCCCCACCCCCAAAACAAACATGGCACCCCTTACCATCAATAAACAAGTGCTCTTGAATAATGTTGAGTAACAGGTTGAGTTGCTTTTCTTGTAGATATCTCTTCAAATGTGTGTAAGAGTCACGAGACATTTTCAGCACAAATTTACTGGACCTGTAAGTTATATAACCAGAAATTTATTTGTAGCTTTTATAATCTGTTTCAAAAGTAATTTTAGATCAATTTATTCAACATATTTCATTCATGCTACTTCATTTTAATAATTAATATAATTTCACAGTACTTTTTTTTCTCAAAAACATTTTGAGAATGGGTGAGGCAATGAGGGACCACATAATTTGGAATATTCTTGACTAACAATGGACAGTTGGAAAGTCTTTTAAAGTCACATTATTACTCAGAAATGAATAAAAGAAATTTCTGTAGTAAGGACAAACATTTTTTTTTATCGTCTAAATTAAGGATTTAGATCATATAAGATGCTTGTTACCAATCCCTCCCACTCCCCATGAGGGAAGTAGCAGTAAATGTGAAATTATTTTGTCATAAAAGTAGCAAACTGTAAACAAACAAAATAATAAATCACTATTTACCATACTAAATGCCAAAATGCAACAGAAAAAACCACAACAGAAAGAAAGATGGTTCAGGTAATTGGCAAATGAGTAACTTTTTTGGAAATTATAAAGAACACCAAAAATAAAAAGCTTTTGTGAAATAAATATTTAATATTTTCTGGAGAATAATGGACCTTTAATAAATTAGGTTTTTCATCATTCATTTGTATGGGGAAAAAGGCAAGTCTGTGTATTTGTGCAATTTGACCAGACTGCTCAATTGCTGCTTAAATCTTTCATTTTGAAAATATTCTTATTTAAGTTACTACAGTAAAATCTCTGAAAACCGGACCCTCTGAAAACCGGAATCCTCTGAAAACCGGACCATTTAAAAGTCCCGTATTTTCTCCTTATATGTTCATTGAAAAAAATCCTCTGAATACTGGAACCTCTGAATTCCGAAAACCGGACGATTTTCTGTGGTTTCTAATGATAAACATGCATAAAAAATCCTCTGAAAACCGGACAGCAATTTTATGTGTCAATGTTCTGTGTATTTTAATGTAGATTTAAACATAATCTTAACTGGTGACGTGTTCAATTACCAATTAATGATCATGTCTTTCTTATCTATGCAGGTGTGAAAACACTTGTAAGTGTGTGTAAATTTATTATTGGCAACTAAATTAAAGCTCTTTTATCATAATTGTGTCTTTCTCTGTATAGGTATGATTTTTCAAAATGTTTTAAATTTGTTGTGTGTGTTTTTTTTTAATATAAAATGTCTAAAAGAATTGGGGAACTATTGTTAAATGATTCCTGTTTTGCTTAAAATTTTGACCTTGAAGTTATCTTTGTTTGGATATTAATTAAATGCAAATATAGTAATACTAAATTACATTAATTACATATTTCTAAAACCAATTAAAAGGATATATTTAACCCATTACTTCATGAGCATTTTGTGAAAAATGGCTGTTTTCATTGAAAAGTCTCCCGTTACAAGTTCAAATTGCTATAATACTATTAATACTGCTTCAACACTAATCAAACTTGGCACAAATGTTGACTGGACCATTGCCCTTGCAACAACATGCTCAGGCTTAAATTTTCTGTTACCATAGCAACGAGGGGACATCTCAAAATTGCCAAAAATCACTATTTTGCGTTGATATTTTCCATCAAAATTGATTTCAAAGTGCTGCAATTTCTCAATGGATTGAGATAGAGTCAAATGCTTTTCAGCGTTGGTTACACGTTACCTTATGATCAATCTGGGGTCATTTACAGCCTCTCACAAGTCCAAAATTTTCTTGGCGATGAGGGGGACTCCGCCCCCCTTCAAACCCCCCCAAACAGAAGGGGGCACATCCCCCTTCTGGCAACCCCCTGATGTATCTTTTGGTTGGGGGTCCGCGCCGAAAAAGAGGTCACTTTTTTTAACAACATTTCTCAAACAAAAACAAGTGTTTGGGGCCCTAAATAAGGCATTTTTTCATCATTTGAGACAACAAAAAGGGGGGGGGGTGAAAAAGGCGTTAAAAGGCGTGTATATGAAGTAATGGGTTAAGACAATGTGTTGTTTTAATTTCTGATTTTCAGAATTATATTCATGGATTTGCATAATAAAATTACTAAAAGACATTTATTGCAAAAAGAAATTAAAATATGACTTAGGCAAAAGGGTTGAAAAATGAATACAAAATGTTTGAACAAAGTCATTGTTCAAACACATTATAATTATCATTAAATGTGTAAAACCTCTGAAAACCGGAATCCTCTGAAAACCGGACTTTTGGTCAAGTCCAGACAGGGTCCGGTTTTTAGAGTTTTTACTGTACTTAAATTTTTCATTTTTGTAAAAATTCTAGTTCAAGTTACTTCTTAAATCTTTCATTTTTAAAAATATTCAAGTATAACTTACTACTTAAATCTTTTACTTTAAAAATATTCTAGTATAACTTACTACTTAAGTTAAATTTTTATTTTCAAAATATACTAGTATAACTTACTTAAAATTCTCCATGAGTTGACTCCCTTTCATATGCTCGGCTTTTGTCACTGTGGATAACTTGTTCAAATCTTCGACATAATACTCCTCTTGATCCAATGAAAATTTCACAAAAAATTTCACAGCTGCAAAGATGTAAAATATGTGCATTATTTGAAATTATGCTTGTAGATAATTTACATGTTATTTCAACCTGGTTACCCTCTAACGATGCAGATTTCTTGTACTGCACTTGCCCTGCTTTATAATTGGGCAATACCCATTGTAAATATGTCTGTAAGTTTTGATATCCAAATGCCTGATTTAGACAGCAAGCAGAATAATGTCTAGTTAAGATTGCAAACATTGCTGGTTTTGCTATATACTAGTGTGTTTGTTTTTGTTTGTTTGGTTTTAAAGCACACCACACTTAAGAAATCATATAATTATTATGTGACGAGTTTCCAGCTTAAATACTGATGGAGGAAGACCTCAGATGCCCGTTCATGAATTATTTAGGCATTGTTCTGGCACCTGAGTAGGACTATCAACATCCCTATATGCTTACTGGATAGCTTCTTTCACTTAGAAAAATCCCAAAGTCCCCTGACA
Organism: Ruditapes philippinarum; assembly: GCF_026571515.1. NCBI lineage: Eukaryota > Metazoa > Mollusca > Bivalvia > Venerida > Veneridae > Ruditapes > Ruditapes philippinarum. The sequence continues at coordinate 13,023 of NW_026863139.1, read as the reverse complement.
AGATTCAAACTCACAGCATTGAGAGTTAACTAACCCTTTTAAGAGTTAGTAAACAAGTAAAGGAAATTGTCACAAAATTGGTTTTTAAAATTTCACATGCTTAGGCTAAAATGTTTGGTAAAGCCTTGACCTACCATGCCTGCTCCTCATGTCCATTGTATACCAGCTCTAAATACATGTGTACAAAAGTACAGGGTACAGATAGTGGCTAGCCTCTACCTGACAAAATAAATCAAACATTCATTTAAATGATTTATCAATAAGCTTATAAGCAACGGTTGATACTTATTTGAATCACATTCAAATCTGCTTCTCTGAACTGTATGTTACAGATATAAATTAAGAAACATGGTCACAACCACTGTAAAGCCTTGCACTCACAATTTCTGGCCTTAAGGTCACTACGCCTCTTGAATTTAAAGACTTAATAACCGAACATAACGGATTATGATTTAGGTTGTTAACTTAAGTTATCATGAGAAATATTTCTTATACATGAAAGTAATGCCTGATGAATTAGCATAAAAATTACTTTAGTTAAAACGTTCCTTTATACATCTTCAGTATGTTGCAGTATTACATGTTATTAAATGACATTTAATGAGCATATTGTCACTTTAGAAAAATATTATTTTTAATGGTTTACTTACCTTATGTACATCGAGGCATGACTCTATGAAAACTTTGAAGTTTGTGTAATGATCATCATATAAACTGGGGTCATCATCACTGTAATATAAAAATATAATATAGCCTTATATACTGTAGACTGTATACACATGAACCTTACCCCCAAATAGGTGACTTTTAATAACAAAACTGCTAACAGACAGATGGCCAAACAACCAGGTGCATATCAATACGAAATTCATCACTGAAATATAAAAATTAACATACCAGGTGGCTACATTGTAGACTGTGGAAAACAAAAAAAATCACAACAATTACTACTCCGGTTTTATTCGTGTTTGACACAAATTCTGTGTAAATTACCATTACTGTATTAAATGTATTAAATGAATAAAATGATGTCCTTACAGGGATACACAGGCAAAATTTTCATTTCTTTGTTTTGAATTTTTCATTCATTTATCTGTTAATGCCCTCAAAATGAAAACACTAAGCAGTCACAGGAACAAAAAAATTCTCCTTATAATGAATAAAATGGTGGTTTCCTAACCTGACCCACGTGGGTCAGGTTAGAGTGTTAAGATTTTCACAATAGTTGTCACAAGTGATATCTGGAATCGTTAAAGAACGCCGTCAAAAAATGAATGATTTAGACTTGTTTCAATCATACACTATCCACAATATCTGAAATTGTAACTTCTAGGGTTTTGTTTCAAGCCACATTACTAGTTTTAAAACTACTCGGTGATTCTGTCGGCGTCTAAATTTTGTTTAACATTTATAGATATATTTACCCTTCAAACCAAAAATATATAGATATTTTACAGAAATTCATGCTGGGACTTTTATAAATGTCATTTTATCATGATTCGAGTACATAATATAATTTTGATATTTTTGTCATAAATTTGCCTGAATATCCCTTTAAAACTGATGTTAAAATAAATACTGGTAATATTAACATCTGCTTAAAGCTGCATGTCTCTAGACAAGCCAAAATATTAAAAGAAAATCAAACTTTAGAAAAATGTTTTTAGATTTTAAGAAAAGGAAAAAATAATCAAGACTCAAGTAATGATCTACATGTTATGTGCAATTAATTACTGATTAAATACTGATTTTGCAATATTTATCACCATATTTCTACTGTGTGACTAACACAGTAAGGACTATTTCAATATTTTTTGTCTGTTTTTGGTTTTTTACTTGTATTTTTAGTGTTGTTTGAAATTCTATGTTCAGTTCACAATATTTTACTTCTTTTCAATACATTACATTTTTAAAATTTTAATGAAATTTAGCATGAATCTAGATGCAGGCTGCTTTAAAGAACCTTTTTTTCAGAATAACTAGCAAATTAATACCTCTTATATGCAGCCAAGGCATGTGAAACCTCCGATGCTGATTGACCAGTTGTATCCGGTTTAACATCTGCATCATCTAAACCAGTCTCCTTCTTCAACAACTCTTCTGTGCCCTTAAATAAATAAAATTTATATAATAACAGTTAACTATTGTCATGTGTCAAGAATTTATTTTCAGTTTTGGCCGGGTTTTTTTGTTTTTTCTCTTTTCAACACTATTGACTTGGTAAGCATATTCAAAATGTACATCATAAATTAAATAAAATCATTTTCAAATATATATATACACATGTAAAATAAAAATTTAAGTTTGATTTGGCACCATCTTGTTTTAGAAGCCCATTGGTGCCAACATCTTTAAAATATCAGATACAAAGTATTCTTTAAAGTGTTTTTTTGTAAATTTTACAAAAGTTAAATACTAATATAACTTCTGAGGCTTTTTTTAACCATTAACTTGCAGACTTTGTGTATTATGTCTGCTCACATTTGAATTCATAGTTTCAATATCAAAAAAATAAAAATTGAGAAACAAACAGTATATTGGCTTGGTGAATTGTTTTCTACACACACTGTCACATAATATAAAAAATTAATATCTGAAGAGAGCGCTTGGTATTTAGTTTGTTTATCTGACTTCCTTATTCCATTGGCTTTTATTAACAGGTTACAGAAAGGGGCTGTTAGGGAAATATAACTCAGTATTTTTTGCAAAAGGGGAAAACTGCATATAAAAGACTTTTTCTTTTCCTGGGGGAAAGACGGCAATAACAGCCAAACTGAAGAAGAAGAAAAAAAACGATAGAATAGCCAGAAAAGGTCAAATAAAACTTGACAATTTAAGTTTTATTAAATAATGTGACTCAGTGAGTAGTATTGTATACATTGGAGAGTTTTTGAATTTGGACAAACAAAATATGTTTTTGCTTGAACATTATTTTAAACTGGTTTTCAGTTGTAGACTCAATGTCATTCACATTATACATAAAAAAACGCATGCACAATAGTTTTAGGCGTTGTTAGATATAATAGAAGCAAGTGCCTGTGTGAGCCAGATTATCACTGAAAGTTGGCCATCAATTCTTTACTGTCAAACAAATGGAATGATATGAAGAAGTCAAAGGCTCTGACTTGCCAAACTATAGACTACACATGTATATTTATAAGGAAATCAAATAAAAACAAATAATTTAAAAAATATAATTATATAGAATTTGTATGATTAATTGTATCAATTATCACTCAATATAATACAAACTAGGTGAAAAAATCCCTACAGTATACAATACTATAAAATAAAGTAGCCGAAACTCTTGGAGGTGAAAAGACCAAGGCCGAAACGTCCAGGAGGTGTAAAGACTATTATAAAAGGCCGAAAAGTCCAGACACCTTCCAGACCTAGACTATTATTCAAGGCCGAAAAGTCCAGGAGGTGTAAAGTCCAGACGCCTTCCAGACCTATCAAATTTTCAGTGTCAGTTTTAGTTGATTACCATCATTTTCAATGTAACTCAATGATAATAGGGCGGGGTATTCTGATAATGAAACAATCGCAACTTTTCGATTTAATAATACTAGGAAAGTCCGAGCGGGGTCAAAGTCCCCGCGAGGGCTGTAGCGCTCTTAGATAACATGTATGACGCATATAAATTCAAATGAAATCAAATTAAAAGTAAATGAAAATTTCAAAAAAATACCTAATGAGCTGTGAAAAAATCCTTAGTTAACTGGGCGCCGGATTATTAATATAAAAATTTACTTTAACATATCCTTTTTCCTAAATAAGCACATTAAAAAATAACGTTAAAACAACAACTGTGATTAGAGATTAACAAAAATGGCGGATGGGATTTTCTTTTTCATGCACAGAGGTCCCCCTTTACATTCAGAGATTTTTGGAATATAATATTCGGAGCCCTCCGATGATAGGTTGAACACCACCAATTTATTTGTTTTGTATACGGTACAAAATATCTGCAAGAAAGATCTGGTTTACATGAAGACTAAACATGTTATGTTAAAATCATAATTCATAAGAGCTTTCCTCGCCAAAAGGTAGCACCTAATTTCATATTAATTATTGAGTGTTTCAATTTATTGCTTTTCCAGACACTTCACCCCCCAGACACTTCACCCTAGGCCCTTTTTTGCAGACACTTGACCCCTCAGACAGTTCACCCCTTATTTTAAGAAATTTGATTGAGACACTTCACCCCCCATTTTTTTTATTTTGTGTAACAACTATTTATGTAGAAAATGTTAAATGTATTCAATAGTGATTGAGTAGGCCCTATGTTTATTGTTTTAACATATTTTATTATTATTTTATCATGTAATTGACCAAAGACAATGGATTTAAATTGTTGTTTTTGCCTTAAAATAAGGCTCATATCACAAAGTTATTAGTAAGTAAATTCTTTATTTTTTATTTTATTTTTATATATTTAATATTATATTTTATATTATTAAGTGAAAGTGATATAACAAATTGTAGAATAATTTTTCTATCGAAGTGTGTGAATTTATGTGTGAATTTTCCTTTGATATATATTAAGACAGTATTAATTATACATGTAATCTCTTTCACACTTCCTTCTTTGTGTCTTTAATTGACAGTATCTTGTTTAATGAATTGAAAGCTAAACATGAATTTATTTATTTATTTATTGAACTGGCAACACATAGCATGTGATACCGGTAAGTTTACTTAATTTGTTAGCAACATTTTTAAGTAAGGAAAATACAAATTGTTTTTTTTTTTATTTATTACAATAAGTGTATAAATAATTCATTCATTCATTCGTTAATTTATATTTTTTCATATTCATTTTATATACATTTTATTATTTTTTACCAAACAATATATTTTTTTTTCATAAAATATTGTTTATTTATTTATTTTACATACAATATTATATTATTTATTTCTTTATCCACTTATTTCATTTTCATACAATAATACCTTTTTAATCCAATTATCTAATCAATTATGAGATAACTGTTGAATAAACAACCAATCAACATGTTGAATAAACAAGGTGACATGCAATAAACACTTAATGGATGGAAGTGCTTTGTATAACAGTGGTCAATACGATGATCATGAATTAAAGGGACTCCACTGAGGTTTTTTGGCATGATTGGACTGAAATATTTTTCCAGATAAGTGTACCATTTGATGTAGGGTTAGACACTAATCTTTGTGCAAAATTTCAGATCATTCCTGCACTTTGTTTTTCCTGAATAATTATTCAAATTGTAAAAAAATGACCCAAAATGAAGAGTGTTTAAAAACTCACGATTTTCAAATCATACGATTTTCAATTATTTCAAGTATATTTCTTAGGCCATCCATAAAAAATTGTTTGTTTGTAGTGCTCCGACCGACCCATGAAAATGGCCCCGACTCTAAAAATTTTTTACACCTTCGAGGATTTTTTTTTTTTTTTTTTTTTTTTGAGATCATTATATACCCATTCTGTTAAAAAGATCTTTCTCCAATAACTTTTCAGACAAATTTTGAACTGAGAAGTAGAAGAAAAGGAATTTTATTCCAAAACCAAAATAAACGCACGCTTTCCATCGATATTTTGCCAAACTTCAACCCCGAACATGGCGATTTCACATTCGCCAGAAACCTTAAATTTTCGCAAAGGGCATAAAAATTCTCAGTTTCCAAGCCAAACATGTGAATGAATTGTTCTTTTGTTAATTATTTAACATTAAATCTTAGAAAAGTCGATCCCCTTTCGAAGATATTAGCTAAAATAATTGCCGATCGGATGAATCTCTTACACACTGTGTGAAGCTGTACTCGATTTTCCTATTCATTCCACTAAATCTAAATGCTGCATATATAGGGCCTATACGTACACGGTACAGTTTATGGAAATGATGCCCTTTTCAAGATATTTTTACAAATATAAAGTTTTTGTCTGGACATATTAATGAATTTTTTTTTACATGATTTTACATGAGTTGACATATCTAACTTGAATACAATTTGATTTTTTTTTGGGTATAAAAATGAAAAAAAAGAAAAGATTGCAACCTTGCTTCAAAGATAAAATACATACATCAATGAATGTTAAAATAGATTACCCTCCGTAACCATAGGCCACCACTGTATACATACATTTTTACACAAAATAATACCAGAAAAACTTTATTGTTGACATAAATTAATTTAAATCATTTTGCCACTCATGACTGTCAGAAAATGAGGTTACACTAAAACTTGTTGAAAAAACAAGTTAATTGATAAAATTTTCGCGGGAAAATCGCTGGAAATTAATGGGTCTTTTCCCTATACTTTTAAATAAGTTATACCTGTGTTTTCTTTATAAGAATGATAATTATTCATTAATTTTACCTTTTCCTAAATTGTAATTTAATAGCCATATTTTTTTAATCTCTCTTGATGCAATCATGCACTGTTTTATTTTTTCTTTTGTTTTTGTTCCTTTTTTCTCCTTTGTAATTGTCCGTACTATATTCCCTTTTAAACACCCAAATGGGTTTATTAATTGTTACTCTCTTTAATCCAACTTTCAAAACAAACTCCAGGCTCCAGGACCTATTGATTACACACTATACATGTATACAGCAGGTGACGTAGATTTTTCTGCATACTACACTGCCATATATGGTAAGTACACACGACTGTGTGACAGGTGTAACATACATAATGATCTATTATTATGCTGGCTAGTGAATGGAGTTAATTAACATGGTTTGTTGGTTAAGTGGCAAGGTAATCTAAATTTTCAAGTGTACCCCTAAAATTTAACAAAAAACAAACAAACAAAAAAGAAAAAAACAAACAAACAAAAACAAACAATATCAAAAAAAGAGCTAAAAAAATCTGCTGTTAGTCATTTAATTTCAAATAATTATATTCTAACCAGATTAATATTATTTGCAGGATAATTCCCTTTATTCAATAGTAATGAGAAAAATGGATTTGCTACACCCCTCCCTTCTTTGTGCATTTAGTATCTGACAAGTCTGGACCAGGGTGGTCATGCAAAAAAGGTGGGTAATCATTGATTTTTACAAACAAAACACCTATACTTGCAGTGTTAAATTGCATTTTCAAATAACACTGAAATACTGGTATTGAGACTAATTCTGTTCTATTTTCTCAAGGGCTAGATCTGTCAAGTAATCAATATTGTATATATATTTTTTCTCATACCACTTGTTTTATTAAAGGTATTGTCACCTTTTTCCAGACATTGTTAATTGTCAGTAAATAAGGAACAAGTTCAATTATTTTGTTTAAAGATGAAAAACAGATGCCCAACAAAAGTGTTACATTGTATGTCTGTTATTCATTTGAAATATTTAAACAAAGAAAATATCAACAGAAATACATTTGCCTACATATTTTTAATTTGTCAAAATACAATGCCCACAGTATATCATGGAGGGCTATATACTGTGTATTGCTATACTCAGTATGCTCCAATTTTTGTAACATTTTCCAAAAAAAAAAAAAAAAATCCCCTACCTACCTACCCACCTCTTGAACATAGGGTCGGAGCACTACAAACAAACAATTTTTTAAGGATGGCCTTAGCTAATCTTTTCATATATTTCTGTTTAAAGTGTCCCAGCTCATAATTAAAATAAGCATATGATATCAAAAGCATTATGTTGTTGGCTTATTTTCTTTAAAGAAAAAAATTGGATGAGGGGTGAAGTGTCTTACTGATTTTGGGGGGGGGGGGAAAGTCTTGAGGGGTGAAGTGTCTTCAAAATTTGAGGGGTGAAGTGTCTGGACGGTGTAGTGTCTTGCTACCGCTTTTCCAGGACATTCACTTACAATAATTTTGCTATGATCGTAGGGCTAAATTTTCACCAATTGTTGAACAGCAGTTAAATTAGCATACGGTTAAATTGCCAGCAACTGACAGGAAGAACAAGAAGCTAAACATATATTTTGCATTGATCAGTTAATCACGAAAACATACTTTACTTTACTTTTTACTTTATCCAGCGTAGGGTCGCGAGATCAGAAATCTCTTATAACCCCCTCGAGGTCTGACACCCAATGATTATTATCCGGTATAACAGTATATAATTTGTTTTTCATAACCTTATCGAGTCTGTTTTTTAGCGAATTCAGCGTTGGTGAACATACTACATAATCTGGTAATTTATTCCACTCTGGTATTACTCTTAATGAGAAAAAATGTTTTCTTAATTCCTTTTTACATGATTTTATTTTCAACTTCATGGAATTTCCTCTGATGTGATGATTATCAAGTTGTGCTTTTTCAAAAAATACATTATAATCTATATCTTCCTTCCCATTTAATAATTTCCATGCTTGTATGATATCACCTCTAAATCTTCTGTAAGCCAAAGTAGGAATTTCCAGAATTTTCAATCTTTCTACATACGATAAATTTCTAATACATTTAACCATTTTTGTTGCTCTTTTTTGAACTCTTTCGATTGCTTCAATATCTTTTTTAAATCTTGGACTCCAAATAATATTTCCATATTCAAGGTGTGGTCTTATAAGAGTTTTATAAAGTTTCCGAAATTGCTTGATATTAACATGTAAGAAGGTATTTCTGACCAATCCAGTTATTTTATTTCCTTTATTGATACAATTACTTATGTGATGTCGAAATTTCAAATCCTTATCATATAATATACCTAAATCTCTTTCTTCCTCACTAGACCTCAATTGTTTAGTTGTAAAGTCACTTTTCATAAAATATTGATGTTCCGTGTTATTGTGTCCATAATGAATAACACAGCATTTGTCTACATTAAATTGCATTAACCACTTTTCACTCCATTGTATTAAACTATCATTGTCCTTTTGTATTTGGTTAAAGTCTTCATTTACATTTGCCAGGTTAAATAATTTGGTGTCATCCGCAAAGAGACGCAATGTACTTTTAATTTGACTTTCAATGTCATTAATGAATATAAGAAACAATATTGGTCCTAAAACACTTCCCTGTGGAACACCACTTGTTACACTACAATAGTCAGATTTACTATTATTAACAACAACACACTGAGTTCTGTTTGTAAGGAATGCTTTGATCCATGATAAAAGTGCACCACCAATACCATAAGATTGCAATTTAAGTATTAGTCTAGAATGTGGAACCATATCAAATGCTTTTTTAAAGTCATAATACAAACAATGTTGCAAATGAAATAAATTTAAATATAAGAAATACTAAATACTCACTTTAAGATTATTCTTCTTCAAGAATTGTAGAACTGCAAGAAGTGTTTGTTTATCCGATACGTCCGTTTTATTTTCCGATTTAATCTCACCGCCGGCAGGAAAATTGTTACCGGAAGCAATTTGATTGAAATTCGACGCCATATTTTTTGTCTGGTCCCCAGTTTTTTCTGCGATGGTAAGAAGATATAGATTGGAAGCTGAAAACCATACCCAAATATAGCTTTAACGCCAAAGTGAGTTTTGTAAGATCTGTAATTAACCATCTTTTAGGAGATTTGAATGCTAAATCTTAACTTTAAATTTTTTTTGGCTGAAAGTACAATTTAATTTTCCAAAAATATTTCAGATATAATAATTTAGATTTCAGATTAACTCAAAACCGGAACCGGAAGATCTTATAACTTTCTCTTTTATCCCTCATCTTCTCAGGTAGGACGTGTTTTGAAAAGTCAAAAAATATCTTAGAAAATCTTGAACATATTTTGAGCATCTTTATATAGGAACACTATCTAACGTTTTTTTCTTCTTTTGCAGATACTCTGAAACAAGATGAGAGCCAAGGTAAGCATTATTTGCAATCATTTTGACATTTTAGATAGGGTTATACATGCTCGATTATTTTGAAAATTATGATTTACATTGGAAATATGAATGAATCTTGTTTAATTGTTTAAGTCTTTAATGCCATGAAACATACCATGTTTGCAACCTAAATGCGTTTGTTGCAACTTTGATATTTTAAGAATATTGTAGTATTTGAACTTTTGTCAGACTTTGAAAGACTGATAACATCTGTATTGTTTTCATTTTCAGTGGAGGAAAAAGCGTATGCGCAGGTTGAAGCGAAAAAGGAGGAAGATGAGGGCTAGGTAATATTCTATAGACACTTAATTTAATTTGCTGAACTTTCTAACAGTTTACACCACATTAATGTTCAGGTCTTGTAAATCTCCATGCTGGCATGTTTAGTTATGTAAATTTTAAGGTTTGTGTTGACTTGAAATATGCTATAACAAGTTTTTTATGCCATCGCAGCATCTGCGATGCGGTGGCATATAGCAATTCACCTGTGTGTTTGTGTGTGTTATAAAGATTATATAGTTAACTTAAAAAATCTTCTTTTGAAAAGCAACTAGTCTAATTTCAACCATACTTGGCAGGATTGTTCCTTGGGTGAAAGGCTTCCAAAGTTGTTCAAAGAATTTCATTCCATGCAGAAATCTGGTTGCCATGGCAACCAAAGGAATTATAAGAATAAAATTAAAAAATCTTCTTGTAAAGACCCAAAAGGCCTAGAGCTTAGATATTTTGCATAAGGCATTGTCTGGTAGACCTCTAACAAGATTGTTCAAATTATAGCCCTGGGGTCAAAATTGGCCCCGCCCCGGGGGTCATTGATTTTCACTATGTACTTAAAGTAAAAACTTTAAATACCTTCTTGTAAAAACCCAAAAGGCTTAGATATTTTGCATAAGGCATCATCTGGTAGACCCTTACCAAGACTGTTCAAATTATAGCCCTTGGGTCAAAATCAGCCCGCCCCGGCAGGGGTTTTTTTTACTAACAAATTGACACCGATAGTCTGCGTCTTCCCCTCGGTAAATAGCCAAGTTTTTTCCCCCCAAAAATTCTATTTTTCCTTTAAACTGGATCAGATTTAATAATTACATGGTTTAAAATATTATTTTTCTTCATTTTATGCAGGATAAACCACCAATTGTTGTTCAAAATAACCAAAAACATTGCAGGAAACTGCAAGTACTGTCTCAACATGGAGGCAGCCATTTTTTTTTCTTGGCTATATCCCGTACTGAACGGTACTATTTCTGGAAATCAGTTGCTAATCAAAATATTGTCATTTTCTTGGTTATTTTTAGTAAAGTATATATTTTGTACTTCTTATTAAGAAAATGACTCATATGGAGCTAAAGTGTGTCACAGATACACTATTATACCTATACTGTATTAACTTTCATACAAAAATAGAAGTATAAAAACCATTCACCACCATACATATTAAGAAAATATGTTATACTGCAAAGAATATTTTGCATGATGATAAAGTTTTTAAGGGGAAAAAGATATAGTTGTAACTCTCTACTATGTAGTTAAGTATATAGTATTAATAACGTCATAAAGTTTCCCCAAATTGACTTTTTTCGTATATTTTTCCCCTCCCCACCAGCGTCCAGCGTCTTCCCCTTTTCCTAAAAAAAACCCCTGCCCGGGGTCATTGATTTTCGCTATATGTACATATAGTAAAAACTTAAAACACCTTCTTGAAAAGACCCATTAGATATTTTGCATAAGGCATTGTCTGGTAGACATAGCATTTTTCTCAAATGCAATCTTGTTTACCTTGTTTAGATTATATAGGGGTCTAGGTGTTTTAAATTATAAAAACTATGAATTTGAGTTTATTTGACATACCAGTTTATAAACTTAAAACTTGTATTATCTTGAACATAATTCTTATCATGCGCCCCTCCCCCCTTTGGAAGAAGAGGGGTATATTGTTTTGTTAATGTTTTAGCGGGTCTATCTGTAGACCACATGGTTTCCGCTGATTTTCTTAAAAAATATTAAGTCTTCAGGTGATTCCGCTTTGTCTGCCATGTTTGTTTTCACTAAGTGGATCCAAAGTGAAAGTAGGCCAAAATTCATTATGGCTTCAGAATGGTTTCCATTCATTATCTTGAAAGCTGTCTCTCACAGTCATATAGCACACATTGATTGGTCATAGGGCCTTTTTACCTTCTATAATGGGGGCCGGTATAGGGCTGCTTCCCCAAAGAAAATTTCAGTAACATGCAGTTTCCCCAGAAATTGAATTAACATCAGTTTTTCCTTCCCCTATTGCATATATACCATGTAATTTTTCCCCAAAATAAGGGACTGGGCTGCTTCCCCAACCTGTGGAAAAAAGCCGTGGGTCATAACCAGTAGATGACGCCTTTCGATTTTGTGGTCAATGTTGCAGAGGCCTTGAATGTTAGAATGATTTCTGCTCATTATCTTAAAAGCTATTTATCACTAAGTTTTCATGTTTCACATATTGCTTGGTTATATGTAGTAGATGACCCCTATTGATTTGGGGTCACTTGGTCAAAGTTCACAGAGGGCCTTAAATTCTTGTTGAAATGGTTTCTGCTTATTATCTTTAAAACTATCACAAAAGTGTCATAATTCACATATTGATTGGTCATAACTAGTAGATGACCCATACTGATTTTGGGGGTAACTATGTTTGTCAAGATCACAGGGGCCTTCAATATCAGAATGGGTGTCTGCTCATTAATTTTTGAAAACTCTGTCTTCATATTTAAATATTATTTGGTCAAATGTGGAAGATGACACCTATTGATATTGGGTCAAAGGTCATAGTCACAGGTATTTATGTCGGAATGGTTTTTGCTTATTATCTTAAATTAGCATATTTCAAATCTTGATTGGTCATAACAGTTGACTAGTAGTAGATGACCCTATTGATTTTGGGATAACTAGGTCAGTCACAAGTGCCTAAACTGTCAAAATGGTTTCCGTTCTTAACCTTTGAAAACTTTTTATCACAAAGTCTTCAAATTTCACATACTGATTAGTAATAAAGGGGTTCAAAGGTCGAGGTCTTTTCTATATCACATATTGATTGATTAAAACTAGTACGTCATTATTTTACTTTTTTTCATAACTGAACACTTCCATGTACCCACTTTTGGCATGTTTCTATGACAAAATTACCAAAACAGTAGGAGTCAAGGGCTAGAAAGTGGGGCATGAATGTTGTTCGACATTTCTTGTCCCATGAAAAAA